>NC_091133.1:55213581-55421081 GCF_040183065.1 Periplaneta americana
ATGGCCTACTACAAACATTACATTTCATACATAATATCAGACGTCTCCAAAAGCGTACTCACGAGTAAGCCCCTGAACGGAACCGAAGCCAGTACGTAATGAGCCGTTCCGCCTCACCCATCCCCACCTGTAATGTATTCAATGTTTATGCGTAAACGAGGAGCAGTGGCGGACTGCCATTATCATTGTGTTGGTCGGAGTGTTCCACATTTTCACAATGTCTTCTAATCATGGACGTAGTACATTAAGGATGAATAGGAAGATAAATTTTTTTAGTTAGTGGGGAGAATGTGAAATGCTTAATTTGTTCGAAAATTCTTAAGGGTGTGTTAAAATTCAACATGCGATGACAATACTCGACTCTTCACAAAGAATATCATACAATTACAGGTATATGGGACATGTGAAAAGAATTTATTTTGGGGCTATCTGTATAACTGTTGGTTATACATAATAATCAGTTTATTACAAAACGTTTACACTCAGTTCCGCATGACAAACATATAGTTTTTCGTTTAATTTTAGGTGAAGTGCGTAGGCCTACAAATATTTTGATAAATATAAAATAAGAAAATACAAACACAAATCACACACGTGTCCTCAGTCTTAAACAATAAAAGCTTCTTGCTAGCTATGTTCTAGCTTGGAATATTGGAAAGTCAATGAAGCCCTTTACAGAAGCATCATTTGTAAAATCGTGCATACAGGACGTTACTAAAATACCATGTCCAGAACAAAGTCAAAGTTTGAGAAAATTAAATTGTTTCCAATTACAGTTCAGAGAAGGAATTTCAAGATTGTAAATGTAATTGAATCTGAAGTCGAAACCACAATTAACCAGTTTGTAGCTTACTCACTTGCATTGGACGAAAGCACAGATAAAAATGACAAGGCTCACCTAGCCACTTTCATCCGAGGAGTTAATGAACATTTTACTATGTCTGAATGTCTTCTAGATGTAATTACAAAATACAACTGGAGAAGATCTTTTCCAGGCACTGAAAGGCACCATAGAACAGAAGAGTTTAATTTGCAATAGCTTGTGTCAATAGCAACAGACGGGGATCCAGCTTCATAGTATGTCAAAATAATATACAAACGTATAATATTTCTTATTCTTTTGATGTTATTATTTGTAAACATAAGCAGACCGTTGCCGCGATTCCCTACTGATCGCTCCCATCTGTTGAGGTACGAGTCTCCTTCCCTTACAGCACACTGTGTTCGGCGGGCTGCATCGAGAGCACGAAATACGATACGCTTTTTGGAGACCTCTGCATAATATAGTCTGATCACACACTCATTTTCAAATTTCGGCGAAGCGACTTTATTTTTAACTGGTTTATTTTACGATTTTTTATCAGCTTCTATGGTCATGTAGCGTGTGAATTAAATTAAAGTGATAATCCCAGCAAAATGAATCCAGGGTCTAGCGCCAAAAGTATTTACTCTTAGTAGGTTGAGGAAAAACCCCGGAAAAACCTCAACCAGGTAACTTGTCCCAACAAGGTTTGAACCCGGGACTGCTCATTTCGCGGTCAGGCATGCTAACCGTTACTCCACAGCGGTGGACGAAACGACTTTCGCCCCACTCTGCATATCGTCATTAGAGATGAAACAATTTCTTCCATGGACACGAGCTTGCATTCGCTTCAACTATACAGTGTGGGTGTCTCTGAACTCTGCACGGCGGTCAGATGTAAACAAGAGCAAGTTTCAGACATACAGACAGAGTATACTTCGGTGGAACATAAATATTGCGCACTACGGTACCTGTTCAGAACATTTGGAGTGAAATATAACCAATGTAAAGTTGTTACTCTTGGTAGTCCTCTATGAAGTGTACAATTCAACTAAAGCCTACAGGTATATATATATTAGAAAGACTTAATATACAAAGTAATGACACTAACACTGCACTACAGGTTAGAAATCGACTCGCTCACTTATTGTCCGCGAAACTTATCAGGGCAGTTAAAAAAGGGACACGCGGGGGGTAGAAAGGTAGTTTCTAGAGGAAGCGAGGAAGGAGAGGGAAGGACGTTCTATGAGACGGGTAAAATACATTTGCTTGCTTAGTGTGATCGAAGAGGCCGCTGTACTTACAGTTGTGTATTGTTGTGTTATTATTATTGTTATTATGTTACGGTATATTTATTAATATTATACTACTAGCTGTACCCGTGCCCTCCGCTGCACCCGTTAGAAATAAATATAAAGTAATTACATAATTAAAATAGGACATTTGATCCAGGGAACATTCGTGTTTGATAGAAGAATAAATCGTTTGATATGTTACTTAATTTAAATTATATTTAAACTATTAAAATGCGATCATTTTGATCCAGAGACCACTCATTTGGTGCAATGACAATTCCTTTAACATGTTTCTCAATTGTCATTACCAATTATTTTTGGAAAAGCGAAAATTAACAAAAAAAATTTTGGCTACAGATTTATTATTATATTATATTATATTATATTATATTATATTATATTATATTATATTATATTATATTATATTATATTATATTATATATTATATATTATGTAAAAAGTGTGTTGATAACGGATGTACTCGAATTAGAAAGTTTTTAATTTGTTGTGGGAGCTCTTGAATCTCAGGAGGAACAGCTTTTACAACAGCGCAACATAATCTGCTTGGCTCATTACCCAATTTTTTTTTGCATTGCATTTATTGCATATATATTTTATGTATTTTACCACGATTCAATTGAGCATAGTTAAAATTTGAATTATACAACAATGGATTGCTAAGCTAACGTACTATTACTGCATACGAAATCAATACACTCTCGTTGTTCGTTAATTCTCTGAGATAAAAATGAATATATTCATAAACATTATTTTAAGAAATACAGGAAATGAATATACAGAATAACCTATAAAGTTTTCTGTGCATAAGAATCTATTTTAATCTTACCTGTCCTCAATTCACTCACAAGTTACTGTAATAACATTATAGCATTATGTCCATCCAGGGAAACTACACTTTCCAATGATGAAATAATAATTAATTATACAAATCGGTTAATTTATCTTCCGATATTACTTCATACAAACACAGAAACATTGTCTGTAGGCTATGTTTCATAGCTTTCGATTGTTGTGTCCAAGGCCCCTTGTAGACGAAGTCATTTGTTTTTTATTTCAATACACCGCCTTAGATGGCAGTTATTTTAACTTTAAAACTCATTTATCTCATTAAATATCAGTCCTATCAAAATTTTTCAACGAATAAAACTTATCAGAAATCATTTTTAAAGAAACGTTTGTTATGTAACATTTTTCACAAAAATCAATAATAAGCGAGATATTTCTATTTATTTAATTCAGACCCCCTTATAACTTATAACCCCACTTTTAAATAATGTATTTTGAATGCCATATAGCCTAAAATCTAAGTTACAACGAACTTAATTTATATTCCAATTTTCATAGAAATCGGCTCAGCCATTATCTCGTGAAAAGGTAACAAACATACAGACAGACAGACAGACATACAAACAAAAATTAAAAAAAAAGCGATTTTCGGTTTCAGGGTGGTTAATTATATATGTTAGGACCAATTATTTTTGGAAATTCGAAAATTACCAGAAAAATTTCGGCTACAGATTTATTATTAGTATAGATGTTCTAATTCTATTCATGAATATCCTTATAAAATCTTTGAAACGTAATTTTTTCACAGCCATCCAATTTTTAACAAATTTTAACTTGTGCTTAATTTTGTATAATAAAAAATGCTTATGTCATTATACTTGCACAATAATTATATTTATATATATATATATATATATATATATATATATATATATATATATATATATATATGATAGCTAAGACACTTAACATAACAGGAAAATCCATGGAAACAATCAAATGTAATAAAATGTGTGTAATTTTATTTTAAAGTTCATTGTTCATTGTATTAACACTTGCACTTAAAGCATTTTCAAAATAAAATACAAATATATAGATAGGGTAAAGGTTGCTAATATTGTGATTTGAGTAATATTGTGAGATTTATTTTTGAGAATTTATTATAATTTTACTGAGCGAGAGGAAGATCGTTTTTTTTTTTTTTTGCGTCAACCTATTAAGGGAATGTTCGTGGACAAGTTGCTGCACAAAACCGATCTTCCTCTCGCTCAGTAAAATTGTAATAAATTCTCAAAAGAATTATAACAATATTACTCGTATCATAGTATTACTAACCTTTACCCTATATAGGCTACTCGTTTTTAAATCATAAAATCCCTCCTTAAAGACTGATTGTATGACTTGACAAATTTTAACATGTTGATGTGCTGTGATCTAAAAAAGTATTTTAATTCACTGCATTAAAAATATACAACTGATTCTCATGTACTGAGGTTAACACGACTCTAGTCTTTCCACAAACATAAAAATCAACGTTAATAATTATGATAATTTAACACGTATAAAGATGGAGGTCAGTAAAATTGTAATAAATTCTCAAAAAGAACTATCACAATATTATTCGTATAACAGTATTACTAACCTTTATCCTATATAGGCTACTCGTTTTTAAATCATAAAATCCCTCCTTAAAGACTGATTGTATGACTTGACAAATTTTAACATGTTGGTGTGCTGTGATCTAAAAAAGTATTTTAATTCACTGCATTAAAAATATACAACTGATTCTCATGCACTGGGGTTAACACGACTCTAGTCTTTCCACAAACATAAAAATCAACGTTAATAATTATGATAATTTAACACGTATAAAGATGGAGGTCAGTAAAATTGTAATAAATTCTCAAAAAGAACTATCACAATATTATTCGTATAACAGTATTACTAACCTTTATCCTATATAGGCTACTCGTTTTCTAATCATAAAATTCCTCCTTAAAGACTGATTGCATGACTTGACAAATTTTAACATGTTGGTGTGCCGTGATCTAAAAAAACTATTTTAATTCACTGCATTAAAAACATACAACTGATTCTCATGTACTGGGGTTAACACGACTCTAGTCTTTCCACAAACATAAATATCAACGTTAATAATTATGGTAATGTAACAAGTATAAAGATGGAGGTTTGGGAATAAGCCAGTAAGATGCAAGGATTCCGAACGAAATACGAGAGAAATACAACTTCACCATGCTAACGAAAGCTGTATGGATCCGCCTTGCAGGCGTGGGAAGGGGTCTGGAGTAGATTTCGCATCGATTCTTCATATTTCTCAGAAAGAGGTGCAACCTGCCCGTCTAAGCGGAAGATCGGGTTCTCGAGGAAATATGAGGTTCAGGAAGCTTTGCATAATTCGCAATTAGTTGTGACAAATGCGCCGCTCGAGATGAAGTAAATGCCGAAACGAACATGACAGAATGTTTATCAAATATCACTTAGAATTTAGTGAGCTGCTTTTGCTGTTATTTTCTTCCGCAGTAGAAACAATGTTTAACGTTTCTTAGTAAGGGAATTGACTACGTTGTGAAGCGAGTCCCTACCGTAAAAAACAGCTAAATTTCGTCAAGACAATCTTCTCTCTCACTTTTTCCAACTTGTACTAGTAGCTGATAAAGGTTGTTGAAAGTTTCGTCGCTAAACTTCAACATCATGTAAAATTAATGTAAATGTGACACGTTTTCTTACATTTTGAAATCATTTTAAACCGCAGGAAGAACTTGAAACAAACTATTGAAAATTCGCTGTCAATTTTCACCATTATATTCGTAATGTTTTTCTGTCAAATGTGATTTTGCGCAGAACTACGTAGTAAACAACACTTTTGTTTGGAAGTACTATACTACTCAGCTGTAATTAAGGGGACTCTAAACTAAAAAAAATGACAGCTTTTTCTAATCTTTTTTTTTTCCTGCTTAATTTTAAGAGCATGTTCACTATGTAAAGGTCTAAAAAAAATGACAGCTTTTTTCTAATCTTTTTTTTTCCTGCTTAATTTTAAGAGCATGTTCACTATGTAAAGGACTTACAAAATCGAAATTTTGAACTTCCAAATGTTTTTGGATTTTGATTTCAATTTTTTTCTATTTTTTTAGAAATATTTTAAAACCCAAGTTTTTAGTAGAAGATCTCAATTTTTAAGCTTCCTTTTTTGGTTACATTCACAAGACATAGAGAAACAATTCTATTCATTCATTTTATGAAACTCATTTATTCACTATCATTTTTTTTATTTTGAAAATGTTATTTTTTCCATAATTCATTAATAAAATATTAATAAAATAAATTAGGAGCATTTCTTACAAAATAAATGCATAGAAACATGCAGCTACCTCGTAAATACTTGCAGTAAAAATTTCATCCAGATTCATTGATACTGTACTTGGCATAAAAAAGTTGGCGTTGAATCAAGAAAAATAAACTGATACCTTACAGCTTAAGAAATCCTTGAAACAAAAATTACATATTTAACCCAAGGAGGAATCGAACCCACACTCGAGCGCAGCCTTAAAGAACACGTCTCTCTTCCTAACCCTAGACCTTACCTGTGGCATTCATTCATTCATTCATTCATTCATTCATTCATTCATTCATTCATTCATTTATTTAATCTGACAGTATTAAGGCCATAAGGCAGGTATGCTCATTCTCTGACTCCCGATTACGTTCTGTAATCACAATCTTCGAATGTAGAGCGTGCTGTTCCTCGTTCGAAGCTCGACGGATGACTGCGGAAGGCAATTCAAGTACTTAGTAAACGTACGAACAGTGCGGGACAATGACACAGTCAAAACCTTCTGTAAACAAACAACATATACCATATTGTTTTGCGTTTGATAAAGTGTTTACTATGTTGTAAAGTACTGTCAGGAATAGTACTTAGCAACATAAAATGACATTACACGCTCTGCCATCCACAACATGCCGAAGTGACAGGGAAGCTGTTTTCTGTAATATGTATTCATATACCAACGTTGTTATTATTATTACTATTATTATTATTATTATTATTATTATTATTAGTAGTAGTAGTAGTAGTAGTAGTAGTAGTGTTATTACTATTGTTAGGTATATTACAATTATTATTATTATTACTATTATTATTATTATTATTATTATTATTATTATTATTATTATTATTATTATTATTGTGATTTTATTTCAACAGAAATACATGTTATGATAAAATAATTTTTCAACAATTGAAAGCACTTAATGAAAGGCCAAACATTGAAGAGAGTCGAAGAATTCAGAGTCTATGTTTAGGAGCAAGTCATGTAGTGTGTTGGGAATTAGCTAAGGCACTAAAACCCTCCACGGATGGTGAACTTGTAAAGAGATGTATGGTGCCTGAACAAATTATAGTTAATTATATCTGTGTACCGGAACAACTCAAATTTGAATTCACAGAACACAGATTTAGTGATTTTAGACGTATGGAAAGTGGTATTAGTATTTTTGTTAATCCTTTCGTAGTAATTCATTTCATTCATTCATTCATTTATTTTATTCCATAGATCTTACATGAGCAATGAAGCTTTAAGATGTGGAACATGTCAACATTTTACAATATTACAATTACAATTTTTACAAATTTTTTATAGTTTTACAATTTAGTAATTTTCTACAATTTTTACAATTTTGTACAATTTTTTTACATTTTACATTTTGGCGAGATGTAGTGAGATGAGATGAGATGAGGTCCGAGGATTCGCCAAAATATTACCCGGCATTTGCCTTTTCGGTGGGGGAAACCTCGGAAAAACCCAACCAGGTAATCAAATCAAAGGGGGTAATCAAATCAAAGGGGTTGATGCCAAGGACTCGCCATAGACCATCCGACTTCAGTCCCACGGCTGGGGAAAACCTCCGAAGAAACCAAAGTCCAAAGGGGGATCCAACCCAAGCCCGAACGCAGCTCCGGATCAGCAGCCCAGCGAGTCTGCCGACTGAGCTACATCGATGGCTCTACTAAAAGTATACAATACATAGCCAATCAGATTTTTAAATTTACAAACGCAAACGATCATTCATAAGTTGAGCTATATTATAATACAAAACAATTTAATTAAATTTAAGGCATAAACAATTCAACCAGTTGTGATATACAGAAATTGATAATACATATCATGCAAACTACTTCAAATTACAAACACAAACAATTTATCAGTAGAGCTATATAGATTACTATTCAATTTAAAGCATATACAATTCATCGGCCAAAACTATACAAATATATGCAATACAAAGTAGCATACTTTCATTAAGCTATACAAATTTGTGCAATTAATATCAAGTAGATTAATTCAATTTATAATCATAAACAACTCTTCAGTTGAGCTATACATATTACCATTCAATTTACAGTAGGTCTATATACAATTCATCAGTAGAGCTACACAGACTAGTAATCATTTTAAGAACATATACAATTCATCAGCCAAACTATACAAACATATACAATCAAATTAGTTCAATTTACAAACTTATTTTCGTTAATCTATACAATTCATATGAAGTAGATTAATTCAATTTATAAGCTTAAACAATTCATCAGTTGACCTATACAGTATACTATTCAATTTACAGTACATACAATTCATCAGTTATGCTAAACAAAAAATACTATACATAGTAAACAGATTAAGTCAATATAAAAACATATTTAAGTAGAATAATTCAATTCACAAGCATAAACAATTCATCAATTGTGTAGAAGGTATGAGTATGTAGAAATTTGGTTAATTCTTTTCTGAACCTTTTCTCGTTGTTCTTCAAATCTTTAAGATAATTAGGCAGTGCATTGAAGACTGTTATACATGAATAGCGAACTCCTTTTTTAAAACAGCTTAGACTAACAGAGGGTAGATGAAGATCTGATTTATGTCTTGTATTAAAATGATGAATGTCTTGATTAGTACTGAATTTATCTTGGTTCTTAATATACAGCATCATTAGGGAAAGAATGTATTCACAAGGTAAAGTCAAGATTTCTAAGTTTCGGAAAATATTTTTACATGAGGTCCTTTTATGCACACCGGCCATTATTCTTATAGCTTTCTTTTGTAAAACAAAAACGTGTTTAGCTTCAGACGAGTTACCCCAAAATATTAATCCATATTTCATTACAGAGTGAAAATATGCAAAGCATGACATTTTAAGTAAGTTTATATCACCAATAGTAGATAAGGATCTTAATGCATAACAGGCAGAGCTCAATTTACGAGTAATACATTCTATATGCGTTTCCCAGTTCAAGTGATTATCCAATTCTAAACCAAGAAACTTTGTGCTTATAGATTCTTTGAGATGAGTTCCATTTAATCGAATACTGTAGGAAACCTGAGCACTATTGTGTGTACTAAATTTGACTGCACTGGTTTTATCAACATTAAGTGCTAGTTTATTTGCATGGAACCATTCATTCATTAGATTCAGCACTGTATTAGAAGTGTTTATAAAATGATCGTATTGTTTGCTTGAAATAATTACACTTGTATCATCTGCAAATAAAATTACATGGGATGAATTGTTTATGGTCAAGGCTAAATCATTAATATAAACTAGAAACAACAATGGACCTAAAATTGACCCCTGCGGAACACCATGTTTAATATTTCTAAATTCTGAATAAGTAACTTTATGACTATTTGGTACATTTATTTCTACTTTTTGTTTTCTATTTGATAAATATGATGTAAACCAACCCAACATCTCATCTTTAATACCATAAAACTTCATTTTTTTTTTACTAATATACTATGGTCTACACAATCAAATGCTTTAGCCAGGTCACAAAAAATCCCACCTACATGTAGTTTCGAATTTAATGAATTTAGTATTTCATCTACCAAACTAAAAGCAGCATTCTCTGTCGATTTTTGTTTTATAAATCCAAACTGTTCTAAAACTAATATATTGTTGGACTCCAGGTAATGATATAATCTATTATACATAACTTTCTCAAACACTTTTGAAAATGTTGTTAATAATGATATGGGTCTGTAATTAGCAATAGTACATTTAGTACAATCCGTGAGAGTGCAGTTCCAGGACGAGTTAATTGATTTACTAAGTAACGTGGAATTGAGAACTAAATGCAGAGAATATGACTTGATAAGCATAGAAGTAGGCCTATTAAAAAATTAACAAAACGAAATATCCCACGATGAGCTTGTTCGCTGCCACTATGTTAGCTACCTTTGCCTCGACATACGTGTGCGAAGAATTATTTTAGAGAATGGAAGTTGCTAAATCCAAACATAGATCCCGATTAACAGATGAGCATTTTTTGAGCCAGCTGCGCATTGAGTAAATTCGTTGGAAATAGATTTCCGATTACTTGCAGAAAAGAATCCACATGTTGAATAGACCGCAATGTATGGTGGAATATGAAAATAACATTATCTATGATATAATAATAATAATAATAATAATAATATAATAACTATATTAAATATAATACACAATGTAATAACTAAATATTACAGTTTTATTCTTTCCTTTTTCAAATTCAGTTTATTATCCATATTTGTAAGAGTATGAGAGCGATGCCACAGGCGGTGCTGCATTGTAATTGCGGAGCCCAGTCCGTACACTGTGAGTGTTATGCAGTGCAGCATCATCCGTGTAATCGGCGCTTTTACAATTTTGAGCATACCTGCCATAAGGCCTTCTCTTCCATCCTACCAGATAGCACATATAAATACAAAAAATAAATACAAACACTGATGAAAATAATACAAATTAAATTAAAGCCCTATACCTAGAGGGTCAACAGGTCAAAAGAACACTATAGAGCTCTCATCGAACTAATACAAGGAAAAAAGGAAAGAAAAACAGAGATAGCAATGATGATAGTGATAACTGATAATAATAATAACAATAATAATAATAATAGTAATAATAATAATAATAAATACATATATTATTATTGTCAATTTTACAACAGCATAGTTACAATATTTACACTATGTCATGGGTTAAGCAGAAGTTGCACAACCTGACAGGTGTTCAACAAGCAATTCCATGAACTAGAATGTGATCCTTTAATTTAAATTTGAATTTTGATATTGTCCGACAGTCTCTGACATGGTCACGGAGAGAATATCAGAGGCGTGGAATGGATATGCTGAAAGATGATGAGTAGAAGGATGTTCTGTTCAGAGGAATAGAGAGACGGTACATGTTCCGGGTTCGAGGTAGTGAAAGGTAAACAAAACGAGATGCCAAGTAAGAGAGTGTGGAGGTGGATGATTTTAAATAGTAATAAGAGGGAGTTGAGGAATCTTCTTTTAATTGGATTCCAAGACAACAATTCTAGTGACGGTATTACATAATCGAATTTTCTAATGTTACAAACGAAACGAACGCAGATGTTGTGAACACGCTGTAGTCTATGGGCAAAATCAGTATTTAGATTCGTGAATAGAGAATCGCAATAATCGAAGTGGGGCATCATTAAAGTTTGGACCAGGTTCTTTTTAAGGCTGAGAGATAAACCGTTAGTTAAGAGTCTGAGGGAATGAATTATGGAAAAAGTTTTCTTACATATGTAGATCACTTTGACTTTGAAAATTTAAATTTGAATCTAAATATACTACGAAATTTTTTACTGTCTTACTATATGTAATTGTGGTATTATTTATTTTTGTATTTGATACAGTGGCTAGATCTATTTTGTTTAAAATTGCTTATAAGCAATTTTGAAACACTTTAGTTATAAAATTCGAATATACAAAAGAATAAGCTGATATCACAATTAGTGACAGAATCCATGCAGCGCAGCACAGCGGAGAGGCTTTCAATTAAAATCTTATTTAACTTCAGTCATTTCCTGAAACAATTTAATTTCTCACTCTCCCTCATATTTAAAAAGTGATAGAAGGAAGCAGGAGCCAGACTATCTATTTGTTAAAATTAGCCAAGAGTCGCCAAAAGAAGATTCCGAGGGCATTTATTTTCTTCTATGATATTTATCATAATTATTAAAAAATCGCGAAGTGTTGAAACCTTCGAACTTTAGAATTGTGTTCAGAGTAGTTCATAGTGCAAGTTCATAGTGCAAGAAGATCCTTCCGTAGTTCCGTGCTAGAGACCAGACTTACTTCAGGGACAAGGGTTCGATTCCTTGGCCTTGACTGCAGTGTTGTAGGTCTCGATAGCAGGGATTACCGACGACAGGAATGCGAACGAAATAATTCGATAAGGAAGAGCTGACGATAGGAAAGATCACGAGATAACTTGAATAATATTCAAAAGTACTGTCCGAAGACAAAACGACATCGATAGAATCAGTCTTGCATTGTGATAGTTACATTACGGTTTTAGTTTCAGTTCCACTCCATGCAAATATGTGTCTTGTTACAAGTGCGTTTATTTTATTATGTAGTGATGGACGTTTCCTTCGCAGAGTATCATTATTTTATTCGTAAACATAATGTTGCGCGTTTAATTCGCTTCAAATTTTTCTTTTGCTATGCTCTTCATTTCCACAGGTGATATCTCCATCTGTTCATCTTCTTGGAAGAGGCAGTACTTCCATCGACCCGTACCTCTCGCTCCCTCGGCGTGCTTACATAGACATGTCAAAACAGACAGTAACGCCACCACTGTTTTTCGGTAATCGTTCCTTGCGCGAGCTATACAAGTGTTGGACAAGACCGGAAGATGAGAGCTTCATTCAGGGTTTTACCGTTTGCCTTAGTATTACAACGTTATTCTGCCAACACTCTCCATTACACCTTGTTCTTCTCTTCATTTCATGCCACCAAATAAATACAGTTTCATATTAAAGTATGCAACTAGTATAAGTCTTGTTGATACTGCATGGAGATGACCAGCGAAACAACAGGTTTTCTGTTGAATGCTTAATAAGTGTGCACAGCTGCCAGAAGGACTCCCTCAATGTGTGGTACCGGCTGACATCAATTGATATATCTGGTGCTAGAAGATGTGGGGATACTGTCTAGTATCGAAGGATGATCACGGTGTCAATCTGCGTTCGGCTAGCATTCGGGTTCTCCTTTTTTTTCTGGATGATCGAGTCGAAACATAGCCCTTGAAAAGTTGACATTTTTGTATCTGTACACAGTGCAAAAAAGAAAAGAAACTAAAAAATTTTGAACCACCCTAATTAGAAATATTCTCGACCACCTCTTGCCAAGCAAAACGGTGCAGGAGGTAAAGTTAAAGGTTCATGATACATAGCCAACGTGGTTGTGATAAATCACATGCAGTATGAAACTACAATTTAAAAAAGGAGATGTCCAAATTTCACGAGAGGATCTCTGCAAGGGGTCCTTGCGGGGTAAGAGGAGATTGTAAGCCAGTAACTCAGCGTTCTTGAAGAAGCAGGTGGATGGGAGTGATGTCATTGGTCGGCTGAGACAATCAAGGTTCAAACAATGGCCGGCCGGTTCCGTGTCGGGAATAGGTTATAAGAGTGGGGGAAAAACTCGCATTCCTTGATCGGATCTTCTCGTGAAATGCGGACAGTAATACTGGGACCGACACAAAACGTAACTAGGTTAATATTTCGTGTTGCTAATGCTAATGAGGTCGATATCTAGGACAGCACAACTATGATATCACAAAGAAAACATGCTTCAAATCTATGAGCGTCCAACCAATCCTCGACATTAGAATTAGCTGTGAAATAAATAGGAAATATTTAATCCTACACCTTCTAACAAAATAACCCGTTATTATGTTTTCAATATAGGCCTATTAATACATTGATTGAACTCTTTTTGACAAAATTTAAAATAAGATTATATAATTATATAAGAATTAGGACTTGGGTACCAATTTCATCATGGGTAATACAACACAGACCATATTAGCTACTCTTTCTTGTAACTTAACTGCTCAATTTCTTTGTCCTCTGCGCTAATGATATTAATAAATAGTTTTATTAATCCATAATCAATTATTATTTTATAATTACGTTTCACATACATTTGTATCATAATATATGTTCCTATTTTTCCGAATATCAAACTGGCTTCTAATTAAGGCATTTTATGATATTAAAGAGTGTTTTAATGTTGAAAATCATATGTTATAATTAGTTATAAAATATTTTGTGACAATGATTTTTATAATTACTAGCAGGCATACGTTTTCTAACACTTACCATTGACTATGTCTATAACAATTTGTGTTCACAGACTGTAATTAAATAAAATAAATATCTCCTTCAATTTTGGCAATTAGTTTCCCATATACGAGTATAAACAATAGTCAATTAAAACCTTTTCTAAGTCGTCCGGATTAGTCTGAATTAACGAGTCCTGCAGCAGAGTAGGCGTCCCATCTGGTCCTACGTATCTGTCCTACTGATGGTACCCGTATGTAATTCCGAAAAGTTGGAAATTTCAAGTTCCAGGACACGGTGAAATACTTAAAAATCTAATTTTTATCACATGACCGTGAAAGCCTAAAAACTCATAAATAAGTTATAATTACCTCACTCCCTAAGAAGCAGCAGGTTGTGCTCCGGAGAGTTATCGGAAAAGAACAAGTAAAAATATAGATATTAAGCACTTTAAGGTAATATAAACACAAACAATGTAGATTAAAAAGCGAAATGCGATTAATTATAATATAGAAACAGACAATATTCCTAAAAGTCCAGTTTTCTGTTGGAGAAAAGTATGCAAAAATAATTTGTACACTTCCTTTTAAAACCAAAATCATTCATTGATGTTAGACAAGGATAATTATTAATACAGTAATTGTATAGTCTTGGGCAGAAATGAGAGCTATGCCTCAAACCAGATTTGACATTACACTTAGGTTCAGAAATAGAACATCATCTTCTTTTAGAACAAGCGTGATAATTGGATGAGTACTTAATTTTATTTTTTTGATAATATATTAATATACAGAATGAGCCGTAAGTAATGACATTAATTTCAGGGCGTTATTCTTTGAGACATTCAAACAAAAATGTTTAATACAATTCTACTCGTTTTTGTTTCCTTTTCGAGAAAAAAAATTGTTTCAACTGAAACATTTTCATAGCGTGTTTTAGGAAAGCCATTGATTTAATTCTCAATATGCTCAGTCATTTTAAGAGAGCAGTGTATTATGACATATTATTGAAAGAATTTTAGTTTTGTCCTTTAAATGTGCAGAAATGTGATCCGAACAAATGTAACTTTTCGTTCTGCAAAGGAATTTTTAAATGTTACATTTGTTTGGATCAAATTTCTATCCATTTAAGGAACAAAACAAATTATTTCAATCAACTAGTATCATAATGCATTGCTCTCTTGAACTGAATGAGCATATTGGGAATTAAATCAATGATTTTCCCAAAACACGCTATTAAATATTTCACATAAAACAATTTTTACTCGAAAAGGAAAGAAAAACGAAGAAAACTGTATTAACATTTTCTATTTGAAATGTCTCAAGGAATACCCGTTGAAATTAATTATATTACTTATGGTTCACCCTGTACACAATCATTAATTTTTTGTGTCTAAAACGTTAGAGTTATATACAGTTATCATTTATATTACCATTACGGTCCTAGAGCGGACAAACATTTACAAAAATCACTCGTCACTACGACACCGAATGACTAAAAATAGAAACATGAAAAAAGTACTGAACGTTCCTGAAACTAAAAAGGTAACCGTAGCAACCAACTTAATTTACGGAACACCGTCATGTGATATTTATAATATTTAATATTAAATTATTGTAATATACCTGTATTACTGTGATTTATTCAGAGCTGTTGGATAAAATTTTGTATTATGTTTCCATGTGAATGAATTTAATTCACACTCAGTACACTACACGCGCCCGAGTGCTAAACAATTCCGCTCATAAAGCATACTTTTACTCACTTGTGTAATATATAACTATTAGTCTAGCGGAGAGAACTGAAATTACGGGCTTAAACATAACACTCCTGTAATACTCGTACCACGTATGAGCGTAAGATAATATTTTATATGGTTTGACAACCACTTCAACTCATTTCATTATAGTTAATATGTAACTACTCTAGAGGAAAGAGTGGGGAGGAGGGAAAGAAATTAAAGAGTACTTCTCTTTCCTTAAAAAAGAGGTAACTGTCCTTCTTGTGTAAGAGATCTCTGCGTTCAATCCTGCCGCAAGAGCAACCTAGCATTGCTTTTAGATAACTAATTAAGGGAAGTTACCAGTAGCACTTCTGATATTGTTACAGATATCGAGTATATCTCTGCTCGAACTTGCCAAAGGACGGAGTTCGCCAACTTTGGCATGGAACGAAATTTCCACTATGGACTTTAAAATATGATAAGTACTACATAGGGCTAATTAAAATTTCCTTAGATCCTTAATTAATGTATCAGTAAACGAGATGTTGGAATTCAGATGTGTTTCCGTTTCGATAATCATATGATACACTTCATTATTATCGTCGTCAAAGCTGTCGTTTTTATTGAAAATAAACTAGAAAAGTTATTTACTAGTTAATAGTATATTTATATGGATATCTGAGAATTCATTAGTCACACAACACATCCCGTCCATGGGTTTTCCATAGTTTCTCTCGGGAGCTAAGGCCGGCAGAATGTCTCGGACCGTCCGATGTGACGGTGATTACATGTATTGTTTTGGAACTGCAACATACTGCATCGGACATTCTTCCCGGGACATTCATCCGATGCAGTATACTGCAGCCTCAAAATAATGCGTGTAATCACCGTCACATCGAACGGTCCGCGACAAAACCGTTCTGTCCGAGACAGAAGGTCCGATGCAGTACGCTGCAGCCTCATAAGAATGCGTGTAATCACATTCATATCGGATGGTCCGAGACAAAATCGTCCTGTCCGAGACAGAATGTCCGATGCAATATGTTCCAGTCTCATAAGAATGCACGTAATCACAGTTGCAACGGACGGTCCGAGACAGAATGTCCGATGCAAGAATGCACGTAATCACAGTTGCAACGGACGGTCCGAGACAGAATGTCCGATGCAATATGTTGCAGTCTCATAAGAATGCACGTAATCACAGTTGCAACGGACGGTCCGAGACAGAATGTCCGATGCAAGAATGCGCGTAATCACAGTTGCAACGGACGGTCCGAGACAGAATGTCCGATGCAATATGTTGCAGTCTCATAATTATGCACGTAATCACAGTTGAAACGGACACGCGACGGTCCGAGACAGAATGTCCGATCCAATATGTTGCAGTCTCGTAAGAATGCACGCAATCACAGTTACAACGGACGATCCGAGACAGAATGTCCGATGCAGTATGCTGCTAGCTTAAGACAAATGTTGGAATGAGACCTAAAAAATGTGGGCCACAGACCTAATCCCTTCCCTCCAAATTTTTTCCTCCTACTTTTCTTAACTTATTTTCCTAAATTATTGACGTACACGTTCTTCATCGGAATCGCTTTTCTTCGGGAATTGGTTTCGGCATCGAGCGGCCTAATTTCTCCAGGCTCTTGCGTATGCTGAAAATGTAAAAATAAATGTATTGTAAATTGTGAACACTACTGTTACACGTTCAGAATGCTGTCCTGCACATGATTAACTTAACTTAACAGAGACGCCAAAAAATGGCCTTCTCTTTTGTAATAGAACGTAAATTTTTAAAAAGGGGAATAAAGAAATTACTAATTCATAGAACGAACGGCGTCAGCAGCTGGGTATCTGACTCTAATGAGTACACTGATTCTATAATTAACATGAAGTCGTGAGATAATTAGTCTGCCTGCCATAATAACTTGTTCCAACCTCTATTTGTTTCCTTGTTTGCTGATATTTATATAGTTCATACAAGCATATACATATAGGATATATAAAAGTAACCCTTAATCGCTGCACTTCTAAGAAATTGGTCATCTTACGCTATAGACAAACCATCTTTCCGATAAGTAGAGCATAAAATCGCGGAAGGTCAAGTCTTCTGTAGGAAGACAAAAGGGATGTGCTTAATATTATCAGGCTTCATAGGATAATTATTATATTAGCTAACCAAATTATGTTCCATAAACATTCTTACAATATTAGTTTCTCGGTCATTTGTTCTAGTCTTATTGTGTGCGTTCCACCTCTTGAAACTGTGACACTGTTTCTATCTACCGCTAACAATTTTAACAAGTTAATAAGAAGAAAAGAAACGAAAATAACATAAAAATAATATTTTCTGTATGAAGTACGTGAGTCAAAGGAGCAATTATTTACAGCCTTCTCTAATCAAATATTAACAAAGACAATCCTACCAAGCACATATACAAAAGTAACAACCATTAATCTGAATCTGCATTGTACTTTTAAGTTTATTCCATTAAATTATAGTAAATTCTTTGCCAGACTTTTTTAGACAGGGAAAATAATATATCTGTTTCTCTTCACTATTTATATAAGTCAGCTACTTTACTGATTTTAACCTATCTTAAATACAGCTACAAAGTGCATATTTTCACTAACAAATGAATCGACTAGACAAAATTTACTCATAGCAAAGCATGGAATAATATGACTTCATTTTATTACCTTCGGTTTTATGAAACAGTTCGCTAAAACTATGTATACGTATATATTAAGGTTTACAGACATACAAAAACCAACGAAATGCTGTTGTACAATACTCAAATAGGGCTCTAAGCTGGTAATGAATGTTATAATCTGTGTGACTGATAATTTGAACGTATGTGTACGAAATGAAAAAGGTATTAGCTGTAACTTCCAGACTTGTGGAAAGAATATGTATTACTTCTCTTTAAAAATCACAATTTTTTTAAACAATAATTATTATATAGGTTTTCGACGCCATTTGTTTGACAGATTGTGGACAAAATATGGTACGCTTACGATGATTTTCTTTCATACTGGTGACCACTGCCTTATAGTAAATCGATCCGCAGTATTCTAATTTTGCTTCTTTCTTTTTGTTGATGCCTTATTAATAGTACAGTTCCCACAATTCAAACCTAGGAAGCATTCTGAGGACCTTTATTTTGAACGTTGACATGCCCCTGCATACAGAAACACTTTATATGCACTCATTTAGCTTCTAGATCTTTACGAGTTCGAGAAACATCGTATACCAAAAAAAAATCTATTTCTAATTAGCGAATACTACCGTACTATGGAAATTTATAGGAGTAATATACAGTCACTGGTATCTTCTGGAACATTCTATTTCAGGATTTTTTTCTAATGAAAGTATTAATCTTTAAGGACAAATTTCTATGATCGGGACAAGAATCGAACATAGGTTCTCATGATTCTAGTCAGAAGTTTTGACAGTTAGAGCACAAATCCGTGTGTTGTAGAATCTGGTTATAATACTGTCATTTTAAAATCATTGATAGACGAGATCTTCCGTTGTATATACAATTAGCCAGAACCTTGGTGTATTTAAAGTTGCATTGTATTCTACGAATGCTGCTAGGACAATTCCCGTATTCTAGAATGCCATTTCGTATTCTGTGGTTGTATACCGCAGTTTTAAAACACTACTACATATAGGGGAAACTCGGCTAATTCCGCAGTACGGGTAATTCCGCAATAGTGCATATATGATTTTACTGTGGCTTTACAATAGCGTGAACGTAAGTTTTGAGAGGCTGTCACAACAGCAGTCATGTCCTCTGCAGTGCTATAGAAATAAATCAAGACGCCTCTGTCGGCAATACAGTGAAACATCTAAAATTAGCTGTTTTTCGTATTTTGCTACACAGCTGTGAAGAAAGTGAGCATTGTTACATATAAATTGTTTATTTTATGTTATTTTCATAATGTATTTCATAATCATTTACGACTGCGGAATTAGCCAAGTCGTATTGCGGATTTATCCGCACTGTTGCGGAATTACCCGAGTTGTTCTTCTTCAACTGTAATGTATGTACAACTAAATATATTTGCATTTTAATAGGTCTCTTTATCTCATTGGGTAATAAAAGGTTTTGTCCATGTCTACATACCTTGATAATATTTTTCACTAAACATTTTGATAAAAATATGATAGATTTACTTCTTAATATTGCGGAATTAGCCGAGTCTTCCATATATATGCCTATATATCGTTGATCATCTTCTCTTCAGTGAGAATACATATCTGCTGTTAATTTTAAATAATTAGCAATGCATTTTTAATCCAAATATTTCTTGTATTAATTTACAGATACAAAATAAAACTCTTTAACTTGAGAAATTCCGCTATTTATTTTTCAGTAAACTCTAAATGCATTGAAAAGGATAGGAGTTTTGACATTTCCTCCATTGCATACACAGAAAAATTTATATTATGAAGCTAATTCCTTTCATATGTGATTAATATCTCAGGGATATTTGTATAAGTTGACACAATCTTTGTTTCGAGGTAACTAATATCCCTACAACACAGTGCGTCTATAGACATCATTTTCACAAAACTCGAAACAAAGAAATCGGATGACTTTATATGTGGATATGTTTTAGGCAACATTGTAGAGATTGTAGAGATATTATTTGTTAACAAGTTGTGTAAGCATAACCATCTCTCCGGATATTCGTCTGAGACTTCTTGGGACTTGATGTCACAGCAGCGCTAACAGCAGCTTCGGTTTCGAGAACACGCCTAAGGCCGACAGTGAGTGGCATGTTAACAGATTCCCTTTCTTCACACGTGCGATAAGGTAGCATTATGAACTACAAGTTCGGAGCCCTCTGAAAACGACGACGTACTGACGTTACGCTAAAATTTTGAAAGTCACAACATACATATCGTTCGTTGTTCTGAAATGAACAGTATTTTCAGTTTCTGTTTAGTGATAATTGATTTCTTTTATTCGGTAATAGTAATATGCGTTACAAGAGCGGTATGTTGAAGTTTTCATGTTCGAGGAAAAGTTTGAAAAAGCGAAACATAGTTCAGCTTTTTTAATTTCCGAGAATTGAAAGAAAACATACTGCTCGCGTATCGTACATTATTTTGTGCGAAGATCGTTTATTACATACCTGAAAGAGGACTTTCTAATTAGTTGCAATGAAATCTCCATCTTGGTTTCTGTTCAATGACGGCAAATTTGCAAAACAAAAATATCTCTCTTCAACATTGTTGCTTTAAAATGTTTTCTGTGTTTACTATATTCCAGCAGGCCGTGATATACATCTGTCTTTTTTTTCCCACAGTCTATAAATGCGAACTTAAAACAAACGGTAAGGTTATGTAATGATTTATTTTTCATTTTAATATTTTAACATTATTATTTATATAACATGTTGCAGTAATAACATCGGCATCTGGAATCTTGTTCATTTTTCACGGCTTCCCTAAATCCTTAATGTTACTTGCATCACGAATGCAGTAACTTTAGTGGAGTTGTAGAGTTTACTTAATTTTTGCAAATATTTAAAAACAATAATTAACAGTGCAATTTAGGTGAAATTGCAGTGGTAAGTTTCCAATTTATAATTATTACTATATTGAACGTCTCTAAAAATAATATGTTAAAAGCCTAAAGCAGTAAAATCAATATGTCACTTAAGCGGTAAGAAGAGGGAAATTGTTATGTCTGTTAGGTTGGGAATACTGAATGTGGAATTTTAGACTTTCCGCGGATTGGTTTTGTGCGGAAACCAAGCAAATACTCACGATCTCGCACAAAATAATGTTACAGTACTGTTTACAACGTTATAGTGGAACTAAAATAAACTTTTTATCGCTATGACTACAGCATCTAAAGTGATTCCATTTTATGTCTTCCCAGAAAGATCAGACGGTATTTTCTTGATTTTTCTCCAGGTTTCGTATCATCATTATTTTTCAGTATTACGTACAGGCCCAAGTGTGCTTAAATACGACAGGCTCAATTTCAGTAGATTTACTAGCATGTAAAAGAACTCCTACGGGACAAAATTCCGGCACACCGGCGACGCTGATATAACCTCGGCAGTTGCGATCGTCGTTAAATAAACGATAATTAAAAAAAATTGTTTCTGGCCACCGAAGTGGCTCAGGTGTTAGTGTGTTTCCCCGTTTCTCCGGAGTTGCGATGGGACATGTGTTCGATTCCAGCTTGGTCTTATTATGTGGTTGGGTTTTTACGAGTATTTTCCCAACTGTAAAATGAATGTCATGTAATTCATGGCGAATCACTTCGCGAAATATTAATTCGTTATAACCAATCCTATTAACGCTATACATATTTGTGATTGATGCAGCAACTTTAAGTAACAGACTAGACCAGACGGCATTTCGGAAGGCGGTCAGCTGCAATATGCGCCGTAGCATTTCTGGTACGTGACTTCACAAGTTTGTATAGTAGAACCAATTGGAATCAGACTATAACAAGTACTTCCCGAGTTCATTTGTTCACGTGTGAGTGTTTCAATACATTGAATAAGTAAAACTAACATTTACTCTGTGTGTGTAAGATAAATAATTGGAAGAAGAGACTGTGAAAAGACAAATATTGCATAGGGAGGCGCGGAAAATAGTGTTTAAGGTGTATAATTATTTTAAAAACGTTGACGAGCAAAACGCTGCCGGCTATCTTGATGCTGGCTGCAACGTTGCCAACGTGCAGGAAACGTCTGCAGAAGCATGTGGTGTAGGATTGAGAACCGTGCAAAGAATATTGTTAGTGAAGGAAAGAGAGTTTGTTTGGCGTCATGCTTACAGTAATCAACGGCTAAGGTCATTATTGTCTTTTGATAATTTAAATTCGCGCGTGAAGTACGACGTGGCAATGTTGTATGCTGCCTTGCTCTCTCTCTCTCTCTCTCTCTCTCTCGATGCAAACGCTAGCAGACTACCGGCTTCCGAATTGTCGTCGACTCTAAAAAGCTTATACCGAAGTGACGCAAAACATTGATTTGGTTGTACAAACAGCGAGGTTATCCGTTGTCGGTGGAATAGTGATGGCGAGATGGTAGCCTAATTATCGATAGGAGTTCGATAATTGACTAAGGAATTACATTTCCTGACATTCACCTTACCGTTATAATGAATCTCGGAAAAAAGCCACACAGGTAGTTAGTCTAAGAGGAGTTCGAACCCAAGTTCTAGCTTGAACCAGAGGTCTAGTCTGAGTTACAATGGTGGTCTAAATAACATTTGAAATTGAAGTATACGGAACTTAACAATACCCCTGTTTTCAAGTACGATCGTGTTTAATTACCGAAAGGTACGCAGCAAATCTGGCATGTGAGGATGGAGAAGAACCTCCGCCGACATGCGTCCTGCTCGCAGGCTTCTGCATTTGGTGAAGAATGACAATGTAGCAGTTTCACAACAAGCTTATGCTATCACTTTACATCATGTATTTCATCATGTGAGGATTATGTAATATGGCCTGTACAAGAGACGAGTGTTCTAGTACTGATTCTGGTTGCGGTTGCCAAACAGGACGCTGTCCTACTCGATGTGATGACAGACCCTTTGGGGACTCTGCGGTTTGCTCAATTTTGTCCATACCAGAAATTGCACTTTCAATTAACCGGGATTTGAACCAGTGCCTCTGGCTAGGAAAATGAATCATGACGTTACAATGTTCACTAACAGGTTGTGGTTCACCTTTCTACGGTGGAGAGCAGGGTTTAAATTTTGACGAGTCCTAGTTGAAATTCAACTTTGACACTTCACCAATCGCCACTTAATCATTTACCATCGCTATAGAGTGTGAAAATAATTACAGTTAACTCTGAGAAATGAAGATTGCGAACTGGAGAATCCAGGTAGAGGTGGAACCTATTATCTCATCGCGTAACTACCTGGACAACACTGAGGTAAAAGGAGCTCGACATGGTGTTTCTTCTATACTGCATACATTCGCAATAATATTTCAGTAAAAATAAACTAATTTTCTTATAATAAAAGCCTAGTTAACAATGCTACGAAATTACAATGGATGTATCTTACGAACTTTGAAGATGAATTTGTACACAACATCTTTATGCTCATCCTATGAATTCAACAATTCAATACTATAGTCCGGATCAGCTTACTTAATACCCTAAGAGTGAAATCTAACAATTTTCCCCCCATTACTACATATGCTAGTGGATTATGGTGATTTTCCAGTTTCAAGGTTGAATTTTCTTTTGCCAACTTCGTTTCGAATTTCGATACTGAGAAATACTTGGTAGTGATTTTCTAACTGTTATGTTGGCAGCAGAAACAGCTGTTGTCGGTAGTGAAAATTATTAAAATTCAAATTGTTGTAGATTTCTGAGCCGATTACTGGAAGCTAGTGAAATTCGAACATACTAATAATTAATTAATATCAGAATTATATTAATACATAATAGTTATTTTATATGTTGTGTTGTGGTTACAATTCAAGATTATAGTCAGATACAGTAAGTGTAAATAAATATAACATGTGGTGTGATACATGCACTTGAGTGATCGATAGAAAATGCGCACGGAGGCAGCAATTATAACTACAATAGCAAAATTATTAGGAGTAAGTAAGTATTCTTAAACATACATATTAATGTCGCATTCGGTTTTCGGAGTTTGTACTAATAATTTCACGTGATGAAACAGAATATATTTTTAGGTTAGGTCTCATGAATCGTAAAGTGTTTAATCAAAGCAATTAATTTCATGTTGTCAGACATTCTAATATTAGATCATATTAATCTACTAATTTCCAACATAATGTGCGAGAGGTCCAGGTGGAAAATACAAATTATTGAACCACTTAGAAAATACCTCCCAACATAAAGAGAGATGTAGTAAATAAGTAAGACATCGGTATTGTTAATAGTATTTATTATTATTATTATTATTATTATTATTATTATTATTATACATGTCATTGTGATTTTACCCTCTTTGGTGATATCTGGTATTAGTTGGCAACACTAAAGTGACGGCCAAATTAGCCTTTTAGGAACTGCTCTTACGTGATTCTCACTATATTTTAAGCTAGTTTCTTAAGCCAGAATTTTAAATTTCGCACTTCAGTGTTAGGGTAACACGTTTCGACAAGAATTTACACGAGAACTGAAAGGATATCTATTCTTTCTCGAGGCTAAGTGTAAAAACACTGACCCAACGAACGAGTGTTCATTCACTGGAAAGAAAATTTGAATAGACTATAGAATCATTTCCATTTTCCACTTTTTCGTAAGATAAAAATAACTTCCCTGAAAAATGTTAATTGAGTTTCCTTTAAATGTAGGCCTATAAATCAAAATGTTGAAAATACGGATTGTTGAGAGGGATGCTCAAGAATTTCCTCGACATTTCTCTGAATTAATTAACTGTCCTAGCATAATCGGTCTTTATATCGCCACGTAGGCCTAAATGTTAGACACCTTACGACAGTATTCCGACACGTTTTCGACGGATGGCTTCCTGTAACGTGTAAAAAGTTTTATTGTATTATCAATATTAGTTGTTACTTTTTGTGAATGAGATCAATTAAAATTATACATTGTTATTTTAGAATACTGTTCCAGTCACTTTACAGAGAAAGAGCTTTTATTTTTACAGAAATTTTAAAATATC
This sequence comes from Periplaneta americana, assembly GCF_040183065.1. Lineage (NCBI taxonomy): Eukaryota > Metazoa > Arthropoda > Insecta > Blattodea > Blattidae > Periplaneta > Periplaneta americana. The sequence goes on from NC_091133.1 coordinate 55,239,019, forward strand.
CCCCATTCAGCCTCGCTGATTCTCATCCGTTTGGGAAGCTGACTGAACATCTTTCAGAAGTACAATTATTTCCATTTAATGAAGTGCAAAATTGAACCATAAAATTTCTTAAAAACATAAACGGAGATATATTATTACGATGTACCAAAGTACATATGATATTTCCGAGCAGAAATTCTGCGTCATCATATGATGAAGGATGAGTGGGACAGAGAAAAATTCTCCCCGGCACCGGGATTTGAACCCGAGTTTTCAGCTCTACGTGCTGACGCTCTATCCACTAAGTAAAAAATAATCACTTAGTGATTTAAGACTGCGCTTTTTCCGTTGGATCCCGGCCACTTTGTCACTCATAACGAGTGCACCTCTGCACATATGTGGACATTGTGCCACTGTCATACATCTATGACGCAGTGCATAAGGGTAGGCCACTAGAGGGAACCAAGAGGTGGAACTTAAACTGAGATGATTCAATCCGACATCGGGATGGGAATCCGGCTGTGAATAGAGCGTCGGCACATAGAGCTGAAAACCCGGGTTCAAATCCCGGTGCCGGAGAGAATTTTTGTCCATTCCGCTCATCCTTCGTCATATAAACGAACAAATTCTGCAATTCTTGGGAAAAGTGGCGTAAGTCAATTCCCACAAAAATTTTTTATTAGTTTATTGACAACATACGGAACATCTGCTCCCTTGGGAAAAGATACATAAGTATTTCTTCCATTAGAATAATTCATACAGAAGAAAATCAAATCGACATAAACTAGTGTGAAGACAGTTTTTCAATTCTCCTGTAAAATTAACATTTTTGACTTGTGCCACTTTTCCGGAGCATTACAGAATTGTTTTACGAAGTCTATTACATAAAGAAGAAATTGCTAAATGTGTTCGTGTTTCTTCTCTAGATTTAAAATTGCGAGTTTCTATTTTATATCGTTAATATCTTAGGCTTGTTTATTAACTACGATAAAATAATTATAATACTTAATTATAAATTTCATTTCACTCATTTAAATTTAGTGTTACTGTAGCCTGTATAGCCTACATTTTCGTATGGTTTTACTTTATGTTTAGAGTTTCATTTTTTCTGTTATTATATATGTATTTCTGATTATGCAGAAGAGAAGGCATGATGGCCTTAACTACAGAATGAATCAATTAATTAATTAATTAATTGACTGCATGAATGAAAGAATGGACCGAATGGACTAAATGGGCTGAATGAATGAATGAATGAATTAATTAATTAATTAATTAATTAATTAATTAATTAATTAATTAATGAACGAATGGGCTAAATGAACGAATGAACTAAATGGACTGAGCGAATGAACTGAATGTACTGAGCGAACGAACTGAATGTACTGAGCGAACGAATGAATGAATTAATTAATTAATTGACCGAATGAACGGATGGGCTGAATGAATGAATGAATGAATGGGCTAAATGAATTGAATGAACGAATGAACTAAATGGACTGAGCGAATGAACGGAATGTACTGAACGAACGAACTGAATGTACTGAACAAACGAATGAATGAATTAATTAATTAATTAATTGACCGAATGAACGAATGGGCTGAACGAATGAATGAATGAATGAATGAATGAACTAAATGGACTGAGCGAATGAACTGAATGTACTGAGCAAACGAATGAATGAATGAATTAATTAATTAATTAATTAATTGACCGAATGAACGAATGGGCTGAATGAAGGAATGAATGAATGAATGCATGAATGAATGGGCTAAATGAATTGAATGAACGAATGAACTAAATGGACTGAGCGAATGAACTGAATGTACTGAACAAACGAATGAATGAATGAATTAATTAATTAATTGAACGAATGGGCTGAATGAATGAATGAACGGATGGGCTGAATGAATGAATGAATGAATGGGCTAAATGAATTGAATGAACGAATGAACTAAATGAACTGAGCGAATGAACTGAATGTATTGAACGAACGAACTGAATGTACTGAACAAACGAATGAATGAATGAAAGAATGAATGAATTAATTAATTAATTGACCGAATGAAGGAATGAATGAATAAATGAATGAATGAATGAATTGACTGCATGAATGAAAGAATGGACCGAATGAACAAATGGGCTAAATGAACTGAATGAACGAATGGACTAAATGGACTGAACGAATGTAATGAATGAATGAATGAACGAACGAATAGATACATAACAAAAGATAAGTAAACAAATAAATAAAATCTAAATACACATATCTTGTAAGCCGCAATAATTATTGATCTCGCGTCCAAAATAACTCAGGACTTCCTTTTTATTATTGAAAAGCAGCCATGTCTGAAATTGAATTCCAATCTATAATCGCTGACATAAAGCAAAGTTAAGGCTGCCGCTTAACCGCTGCGTACAGCACTGTCGGTTATTTTGACAAAATTTAGCATACTGTAAACTTCGCTGAATGTCTCAACAAAGAGTCTGTTATCACATGTAACGCAAGACCCTAAATCGCGACCTGCCAGCAACATGCAGGGCAGCCGTGCGCACTGGAACAATTTCGCAGTCCCTCTGGACGACGACAGTTGCTTCAGACGTCTGCAAGAATACGCAATGCAGGCACGACGTCCTCAACACAGATTGCTATCTCTAGCTATTGTTTTGCTGTGGGTTACGAGAAATATAAGCTAAGTATTTTGATGTTTAAGAAAGTACTTAAAACATATGACCAAACTGCATGTTTCTGACAATTTTATCTGAAAGTTTATTTTTCTTGTAACGTGAAAATTGTGTAAAAATGAGTACCATAATAATAATAATAATAATAATAATAATAATAATAGTTATTATTATTATTATTTATTTATTTATTTAGAATATTAACGTGCAAAACAACAGCACAAGGCCAATAATAATAATAATAATAATAATAATAATAATAATAATAATAATAATAATAATAATAATAATAACAATAATAATATTATTATTATTATTATTACTACTACTATTATTATATTACATCATATTATAGGCCCTATTATATTACATTATATCATATTATATCATATCATATCATATCAAATACCAAATTGTTAGAAATTTAAGAAAAACTGCTTACAAGCCGAAATTTTGAAATTAACGCTGAACTAAAAATTATATCATAAATTCTACTAAGCATTAGAGTGTGAAATTTAGTCCTCTTCATATCTAAATCGATGTATCTACACCAAAAGAGCAGTATTATACAGTAGCGTGCAAATTAATCCGAATAACGTAATTACTTATGCAAAAACACTCAAACGGGATTAAAAAAAGGATCTAAGACATACCTCAGTAATCTATGTGGTCTCCATTGTTCCTAATAACAGCTCTGAGACGATTTGGCATGTATTCCACTAATATCCCACATATATTCTTCATTTCTTCATCGCGAAACCATACACCAATGAGGGCGGAAATCATCTTCTCCTTTGTAGAACAATCCATTTTTTGCATTCTTCTTTTGCAAATTGACCACAAGTTCTCAATGGGGTTGATGTCGGGTGACTTGCCTGGCCAGGGGAGTACCTGAATATTCTTCTTGTTGAAGAATTCTGTAGTTTTTCGAGACGTATGGCATGGTGCCAGGTCTTGTTGGAACACACCTCTGCCATCCGGAAATGATTTTTGCAGCTGGGGTACGATTCTGGTTTCCAATAAGTGAATATATTTGTCAGAATTCATCATTCCCTTGATAGGTATTAATGCTCCGGGCCCTTCATGTGTAAAACAACCCCAAAACATTACTTTAGGGGGGTATTTGGGTGCTTGTTGGAGATGAGCTGCTGTTACTTTTTCGGATCCTTTCCGTACGTAAGGAACACGGTGGCCGTGGACCTCGAAATGGGACTCATCGGAAAAAAGTACATTCTTCCAGTCATTCACTGTCCAGTGTTGATGTAATTTTGCCCACATTAAGCGTTTTTGCACATAACAAGGGTTAGCAGTTGCTTCTTAATAGACTTACGAGCCCTTCGTCCAGCTTCCAAAAGCCTACGCCGCACTGTTGTGACGTGAATATTGGCCCCAGTGGTAGCCATTAACTCGCGGGTTAAGTCGACAGCAGTTAGTCTAGGATTTAATTTACTTTTCCTGTCAATTAAACGATCATCTGCAGGTGAAGTCTTCCTTTTCCGGCCACAGTTTCCTTTTTTCTGGGGTTTGATGGATCCAGTCTCCCTGTATCGTTTTATGATCGAATTAACAGTAGCCAAACCGATGTGAAATTCTGCAGCAATTTGCCTCTGTGTCATAGAAGAATGCTCTGCTAATGTTATAATTTTAGACCGTTTTCGTGGAGTTGTATCCATTTGTGATGACGACAGATTGTACACAGGATTGCAGTATTAAGTCTTCAACACAACTGAAATGCTTATAAGTACAAAACGACAGGCAAAATGTCACATATTATTTAAAAAAAATAATGACAGACCTTCAACAATGGAATTACACGTACTACAGCTGTCAATTAAAGCGGTATGAGCAGCTGTGAGGCCAACAATGACAGAAAATGTAAAAATATGTCGTGTTCGGATTAATTTGCACGCTACTGTATTACACACTCATTTTCACAAAATTAGCGACTTTGGCCCTTTCATAAATAACCCATTAACATGTACTGGTACGAGTTAATTTTGATTTAGTAAACTTGATTTCCTAAAGTACATACTTTTATTTCGTTAGTTTCCGTTTCAAAAGTCATTTTGTCCACCCGTATGGAACAAAACAAGTTAAGTCCACCCGATATTTTTTTTTTTTAGTTGCGATTATTCCTAATTTAGATGGAACTGATTTTCAGCGCTAGTCATATTCTTATCAAGAAAGAGTCCTTTTTACAACAGTGGTTTATTTTTATTTTTTTATTCACAAGTTTAAGCGGTAGAAGTTTTTCGTCTTTCCTGAAAATTTATGATTTGTGGACTTAACGGATTTTGTTTCGGAGCTCCTCATATCATATCATATATCATATCATAGCATATCATATATCATATGTATTATATTATATTATATCATATATATTATATCATATATTATATCATATCTATTATATTACATTATATTATATTATATTATATCATATATATTATATTATATTATATTATATTATATTATATTATATTATATTATATTATATTATATTATATTATATTATATTATATTATATTATATTATATTATATTATATTATATTATACCTCGATCAGGAACAGAGGTTTTATTAAGTGGCATACATCTACGACAAAGGGAATCCATAGCTTTCCCGAGACCAGAGGAAGCCGTATTGAGGATTTCGTTTTCCTTAAAAATACATCGTCCTTCGCTGACTTTAAAATCCCAAGCTCTGATCCGTCAGCTACTAACTAATAGACCAGCAAAGATGACTAAGGCCCAGTTTTATAAATACGATTAATCTAAAAATTAAGTTAAACCTAAGTTAAGCCTAACCGAGAGTTTAACTCAACGCGCCGAATTACAGAGTCTTGGTGAAGTTAAACCATAGTGGAATACAATTGGTATTACTGCTACGAAAGAAAAGAAGACGATCGCAGCTGTTTAGTTATATTATTGATTTAAAATATCCAACACTCGTGGAGAATCTTCATTAAGAAACATATTTGTTCCTCGACAACACAGAAAAAAACCTCTAGAGGACCAATATCCATACTCAGTATGTTTGTCAGATTTAACCTCAAGTAGTTTCTTAATACTCTCAAATACAATGCAACCAGACTGAACCATGCATGACCAACCGCGACTGAACTTCGTACAGAATCAACTGACTAGTAAGGTAATAACATTAATGTGCGTATTTTATAAGTTGTCTAGAATGTTTATGAAACAGAATTCAGTCAAACAATAAAATTATTTTTATGAGTCTAGTAAAAATTAGGTAATATTATTAGTGTGTTTATAAATCAGACCCCGTAGCAAATCTTACCAGGCGACTCTCTGCCACATACAGTGTAATGCGCAATAGGCTTACAGTAGATTTAAGGGCACCTCGGAAATCTCCCATCGTTTTTAGTAGGCCTATCTATAACTTTTACCAGAGGAAAAAAAAAGAGCAGCACAAGTAACTGATACAGAGGTTCAAGAGAATGTTTTTAAAATAAAAAGGAAATCGTTAATTTTTTTAAATAATCTTTAAATTCTAACCCTAAAACATATTTTTGTACTTTCTCATCTTTTTGTTGCATGTTGTAACCGATTTTAAAATTTTCGAAACCAGATTAGCACTATAAAGCCTAATTCTGAAGGTTAGGGCTGCCTGCTTCGAAACTCTCAATCTGTTTTAAAACTCATGTTCAGTTATATTTCACAGTGGTGCATCCAATTTCGAAAAATTCTTAGCCGCAGTAGTCAATCAGTAACATTGATCATTCCCTCATTGTCACTCATAAGTTCTTGGAAAACATCTACAATATCCATGTGCATTGCGGGAACCGCCATCTTGCACTGTTGAACCTTGAACTACAGTTTAAATGGCAGAGAACAGCTGATCGAGTTAAACTCAAGTTAACTCAAGATTAACTGATAGTTAAGGTTTATAATACGAAGCAGAACGAAAAACTTAAGTTTAAACTGAACGTAAGGTTTAAACAGCGTTTATAATACCGGTCCTAAGTTGTAGCAGGAGTCCCCAAAGGCAATTTAATATTGTAGGAAAATACCAGAAGTTTCTACTGCGTGAATAACACAGATTGCGTAGAAACCGCAACGTGGCACCTGGCTCTCTGCCGAGCTGCTCGCAGACTCTGATTACACAAAGAGCTTGTTGTAAGACAGGCTTGGACACTGTGTTACCGTGAGGGCACTATATACATAACCCCTTCATTTCTCCCCTTATAAATATTCTATACCTGTCTGCGTGTGCATGCTTTCAGAGGGTGAATTCGGTATCATAGCGTTCTAATCAGGGATGTGTAATATGGGAATAAATTGAATGTTTCGTTTAAATTTCCAACAAGCATTGTAACAAGACTTTTTGTTATTATAAATGAAGGTAAAGTTCAATGCCGCAACTGTTCAGTTGAGATTTATATAAAAATTATAATATCAGACGGCATTTCGATATTGAATGTAAAAAGGATTTTGTCAGACATAAACTTAAAGGTAAGCGTTTAAAATAGGATTGTTATTAATGGTTTATAAAAATAAAATAGTTGGTACACACGATAAAGTAATATGTTATTTTAATTTAATTTGTTATGCAGGTTAAAAAACAGTGAGAAAGTTTCGAAGAATCTACAGGGACATCATTTTATTTTTACTAACATTTTTAATATTAACCTGTCTATACCTTTAGAGAACCGGAAACACCGCTTGCTCCCCCCTCCAAGACTGGAGTTCGATGATACTGGCGTAAAACACAAATCACTATATTAGGTATAGGATAGAAGAAAAGTAGTTCGTCCATTTACGTAAACTAGGAAATATCGCGATTTTGAGTTTGATAATTTTCATTAGGTTTTTCTTTAATCAAAGTACAGTACTGTATTAAGAATAAGTGTTTTTACTCACGAAGTGAGTTATCCATGCGAACGTATTCATTATGCAGTGTATACTGTCTACAGCACATTAGCGTACAATATAGAGAAAGAAGTTAAAATTGAAAAGTAATCATAATATGAATATTTAAACACAATTTTGAAAATGGTGGCCGTTCATTTCGATACAGGCTTCAGTTCTTTTGTGCATATCATCGCACTATAGACTATTGCATCTAATTCCAGTTGCCAGTTTCGTCCTTCGTACTAGTAACTCATGTTGAAATAATTCTGTACCTACTCTACGTACTGTGAATTCAATCTTCACTTCTGCCCGACCCGAAAATATAAAATTACTCAGACATGCTATCTACTGTCCGTCCAAGTGGTTATGCCGCAGTATTGCAGAAAGGGAGGAAATCACGTGACAGTTAATTACTTAACGAGGCCCTTTTATTTAAGTTAAATTAAACAGCTGTATAATATTACGTAAACTTCCAATTCCTAAGAGAAATTAATGTTTTCAGAAAAGAGCTAAGACAGCCCAGCTTTTACAGAGGGGCGAGCAGAAGCAGATGGGGGAAATCGGGATGCGACGTAGGCAAATGGACATTACCTGTGCGAAAATATGATTCAATATTGAAAGCTCTTTCGTCACTGGAAAACGCGAACATATTTCTGGAACGTACTATACTCTGTAACTCAGTACTGCTTACTATCTGCGGTCTTGGTTCTGTGTGGAGTTGGAACTTCCTTAGTAGAAGGGGTGGGAGTGAAGTACATTCAAAAACTCAGGTACAATAAAAATTGAAGTAAAAATAAAATGATGTCCCTGTACAACAATAATATGTTAATGGAAAAGCCAACCCACAATCGCTACAGTTGAAGACGTAGTCCGATCAATTTATCGAATTTCAAACACACAGGCGAGTCATAGAAAACAATACAATTTTTCAAATGTCAGGCAAAACCAGCAAGGAATTTTATTAATTACTTTTTAATAACAAGTCCCCTAACTTACGTAATTTCGCAGTTAAGATGCTGGCAATCTTTGAATCACCCTATGTCTGCGAACATTTTTTTTAATCTAAGTAAAAACAACCACTGACTAGTCGTGACTACGGTTGTATCACGGGGAAAGCTAAATGACATTGGTCGTTTTTACGCAAGTACCGGTACCAATATTTCATGGCCGTATCTAACTCCATGAGTATGGCTGTTTTCGTAGAATACATTATGCATATAATAGGAAAATACAGTATCTGTTCTTACAGTAATACTAATATCTCATTTTCCGAATTTTTTGACATTAGCTGTTTCTGTCAGAAACCCTTCAATTTACTCAGGATGAAAAACTAAGCGCAATAAGAACTGATTCTTCTCGCTAACTTGAAAAAAAAAAGTTGATATATTTCAAGTCACGTGATCAATTTGAAGCTTTATCAACAGAGACCGGAACTTTGGCAGAATGTCTTTTTAAATGTGTTAAATCTATCTTCATTTTGAAAGTAAATCTGTACGAATTATACCTTTGTGATTGAAACGTCACAGTTTCATGTTACCCTTTTCTGCCTTTTTCAATAGTCTATAAATGCCCAATTTACAAAATAAATGTTTTTTTGCCTTTGTTTGATTATTTATCTATTATTTATTAATTTATTATTAAAATTGCCTACAGGTATATTTTAATTTATTTCTATAACCGCTACAATGAAAGTGACTTCATCGAGTGTATATTATTGTCTTTCAGTCAGTTCATATTCTCTTTGCAACAATGAGTGCTGCCATGCAAAAATATATAACAGTAAGCGTTTTAATTATCGCTTGTGTTTATTTGCAAGGCAACAATGAGTGCGCGTCTAAAGTTATTTTTAACGGTTATTTTTCTTTCAGTTTTAATTGCGACGTTGTTGTAGCTAGATAAATATTTCATATTTGCACTTTCCAAGGCTACTGGGAAGATTTCTTTGCTTCCAACAGTAATTGCAACATCGAGTCGAAAATCTCAATTTGCATTCGACTTATGTAAAGCTTTTCTTTCTGCCAAAATCCTTTTGTGGAAAGTGCAAGTTTGTGGGTCTAGTGCAATTGCCTTTTATTGCCTATTTTAACTATTTATAATGTCCTTTTGCTTGCCTATTTTAATCATTCATAATGCCTAAACTTCCTGTCTCTGTTTATCAATATTTTATTTCCATTTTTGTCATTAAATATGAAGTTCTTTACTTTGTTAATAAGAGAATTACCCACCGAAAGAACAAACTTTCGACGGAAAATATAATCCATGCCTGTTCTCCTTTGTTTACTTGTAATGTAATGAAGTTCAAAGTGCCGCTATACAATGTGAGGAAGACGTGAATGACACGTCTAAGTGCAGTCCTTCACTTGCAGATTATGAAGTTCATAACGTTGCTAAACAGTACTTTGTGAAGAATAGGATGTGAGTGACAGGTCATTAGTGTAACCCTTTACTCATAGGTAATGTTCATAACAGTACTGTGAGAAAAAAGATTTAAGTTCTTACAAACCACAAACAAATATGTTCATTTCAGAGAAGAAAGAGGGTACCAAAGAGACTAGCCGTGGTTAAAACCGTTCAAAAAAATGTGTAAGTATAGTGGTCGTTTAACACTCGTGTCCGTTAAGAGACTTTTCTCCTCACGTGTTTAAACATACGTGAAATTCAATAAAAACACTTCCAATATTATACAGTGAAAAATTTTAACAGTAAAAGTACAGGGACATCATTTTATTTTTACTAACATTTTTAATATTAACCTGGCTATACCTTTAGAGAATCAGAATCACCATTCGCTACCCCCTTCCACAACTGTAGTTCGATGATACTGGCGTAAAACACAAACAAATCACTTTACTAGGTATAGGAGGGAAGAAAAGTACTTCATCCATTTACGTACACTAGGAAATATCGCGATTTTGAGTTCGATAATTTTCATTAGGTTTTTGTTCAATCTTAGTACAATACTGTATTAAGAATAAATGTTTTACTCACGAACTGAGTTAACCATGCGAACGTATTCATTATGCAGTGTATATTATACTGTCTACAGCACATTAGCGTACAAAATAGAGAATGAAGTTAAATTGAAAAATAATCATAATATGGATATTTAAACACATTTTTGAAAATGGTGGCCGTTCATTTCGATACAGGCTTCAGTTCTTTTGTGCATATTATCGAACTATAGAATATTGCATCTAATTACAATTGCCAGTTTCGTCCTTCGTACTAGTAACTCATGTTGAAATAATTTTTTACCTAGTATATAAAAGAGTACCTTACGCACTGTAAATTCAATATTCACTTCTGCCCGACCTGCACAGATAAAATTACTCAGACATGCTATCTACTGGTTATGCCGCAGGATCGTAGGGAGGGGGAAATCACGTGACAGTTAATTACTTAACGAGGCCCTTTTATTTAAGTTATTTTAAACAGTTGTATAATATTACGTAAACGTCCAATTCCTAACAGAAATTAATGTATTCAGAAAAGAGCTAAGACAGCCCAGCTTTTACAGAGGGGCGAACAGAGGCAGGTGGAGGAAATAGGGATGCGACGTAGGCAAACGGACAGTACCTGTGCAAAATATGATTCAATATTGAAAGCTCTTTCGTCACTGGAAAACGCGAACATATTTCTGGAACGTACTATACTCACTAACTCAGTGCTGTTTACTGTATACGGTCTTGGATCTGTGTGTAGAGGACAGTTGGAACTTCATTAGTAGAAGGGGTGGGAGTGAAGTACATTCAAAAACTCAGGTACAATAAAAACTGAAGTAAAAATAAAATGATGTCTCTGTAGTTAAGAGGACACTATACTGAAATTACTAACTTGCATATTCTGAGTGTCTTACTTACTTCCTGGCTTTTAAGGAACCCGGAGGTTCATTGCCGCCCTCACATAAGCCCGCCATTGACCCCTATCCTGAGCAAGATTAATCCAGTCTCTATCATCATATTCCACCTCCCACAAAACCATTTTAATATTATCTTCCCATCTACATCTCGGCCTCCCCAAAGGTCTTCTTCCCTCCGGCCTCCCAACACTCTATATGCATTTCTACATTCGCTCATACGTGCTACATGCCCTGTCCATCTTAAACGTCTGGATTTAATGTTCCTAATTGGGTATGTCAGGTGAAGAATACAATGCGTGCAGTTCTGTGTTGTGTAACTTTCTCCATTCTCCTGTAACTTTATCCCTTTTAGCCCCAAATATTTTCCTAAGCACCTTATTTTCAAACATCCTTAAACTATGTTCCTCTGTCAAAGTGAGAGTGCGAATTTCACAACCATAAAGAACAACCGGTTACATAAGTGTTTTATAAATTCTAACTTTCAGATTTTTTGACAGCAGATTGGATGATAAAAGCTTCTGAACCGAATAATAACAGGCATTTCCCCATAATTATTCTGTGTTTAATTTCCTCCCGAGTATCATTTATATCTGTTACTGTTGCTCCCAGTTATTTGAATTTTTCCACCTCTTCAAAGGATAAATTTCCAATTTTTATATTTCCATTTCGTACAATATTCTTGTCACGAGACATAATCATACACTGTCTTTTCGGGATTTACTTCCAAACCTATCTCTTTACTTGCTTCAAATAAAATTTTCGTAATTTCCCTAATCGTTTGTGGATTTTCTCCTAACATATTCACGTCATCCTCAAAGACAAGCAGCTGATGTAACCCGTTCAATTGCAAACCCTCTCTGTAATCCTGAACTTTCCTAATGGCATACTCTAGAGCAAAGTTAAAATGTAAAGGTGATAGTGCATCTCCTTGCTTTAGCCCACAGTGAATTGGAAACGCATCTGACAGAAACTGACCTATACGGACCCTGCTGTACGTTTCACCGAGACATTTTAATTAATCGAACTAGGTTCTTGAGAATACCAAATTCAATAACAGTATCATATAAAACTTCTCTCTTAACCGAGTGATATGCCTTTCTGAAATCTATGAATAACTGATGCACTGTACCCTTATACTCCCATTTTTCTCCATTATCTGTCGAATACAAAATATCTCATGAATAGTTGATCTATTACGCCTAAAACCACACTAATTATCCCCAATAATTTCATCTACATATGGAGTTAATCTTCTCAAAAGGATATTGGACAAAATTTTGTACGACATCAACAAAAGTGATACGGAGTGACTTCGGAATAAACAGTTCCAGCCACGAGACATTTTAAATTGAATGGAAGCTTGATCAACTTGGTGGAAATTCGAACTCAAGACCTCAAGAGTTATTAAACTAATCTCTAGTTATAGTAGGTGTAACTCCCTACACAGCGTTAAAGCCACCCCGAGCACATCATTTTCTTATATCGGAGTTAGGAACTTCTCAGCTACCTGGAGCATAAGTTAGCATCTAGTCTCCATTCTCCTATATATAAGGAAATCACAGTCAGAAAATGTGAGAAATCTGCGCTTTAAAATATGCAAAAAAAAAAAGAAGAAATTTATGTAAGCCTGGTGCTGACATTGAAGAAAGAGAGTCAATCAATGTGACAAAGTATATTGGAAGTATGGCATCTCACGACCATCTTCAATAATCGCTTAACCCGTAGCTGAAATCTAAGTCATGCGGAAGATATGAAACTTCTTTTTCCTTCTGGGTTACTATGATAACAGATGGAGGTTCCAGCCACTCATGTTTCATTATCCTTGCCTCCTTCACCCGCTCTTGAAAGTTTGTTTCTGTTCATAAATAAAAGAAAGCAGGACCTCACATTCCCGGCTTTAATGATATGTTCAACATGGTACGAATATGCATTTCTTGTTTACTATGGTAGAAAAGTTATAATGGTTAAGAAGAATTCCAAATACGAAGTATGCTTTTTTTTCTACATAATGTACGGAACAAATATTGAATAACACAGAGAACTGAAAGTAGCTGAAACGAAAACAAAAAACTGAAGATAAATTTTCCTTCTAAAGTTCTCCCATGAATATAATACAAATAAGTACATAAGTTTGTCTCCAAAGTAACGCCGGTTTTGTACGATTTTAACGATTTTTTTCTTGTAATTGTGCAACGCAATTTATAGGACGCTACGGTTATTACTGCATATTGTGTGCATGTGAGTTGTCAATTATTAATACTAAGAATATAAAATGGAGATGTTAACGTTTGAGATTAGAGTCCTAAGATTAAAAAGCTGCTGCCGCGGCTCGAAGAATATGTGAACTCGAGGGTGAAGATGTCGTTATTCACCATGTAGCACAACGATGGTTACAGCGTTTCAATAATGGAGGAGAGACTAAAGAGTTACAACGTCCTGAAAAGATCTAAGGTATATTAAGATTACACGCAGAGTTTTGGAAGAAAATCCACACAAAAAGTGCTCGTAGGTTGTCAGAAGAACTTTGAGCCTTCAAAAGATACAATACATCGCCACATAAAAAAAAAAGGGCCGTATTCATAGACATTCTCAACGCGGGCTTCCGGTGGATGATCAGCGAACTAACGTTTTTCGTATTCATAAAACAAGTGTTATCAATATGATATGATAGATATGATATGATATGATATGATATGATATGATATGATATGATATGATATGATATGATATGATATGATATATGATATGATATGATATGATATGATATATGATATGATATGATATGATATGATAAGATATGATATATGATATGATATGATATGATATGATATGATATGATATGATATATGATATGATATGATATGATATGATATGATATGATATGATATGATATGATATGATATGATATGATATGATATGATATGATATGATATGATATATGATATATGATATAAAAATTGAGTGCGATGAATTGTGATTGGTAATTTAAAGAGTTCGAATTATTTATTTCAAATCAATATTCCTAATTTCTTAATTATAAGTTAATTCTGTCAAAAATCCTAGAGAGAATAAAATTACAACAAAAAATGTAGCGAGCTATAAGAAAGGTAACTATGTTCATACGCCATTTTCAATTCTGGATACAATTGTACCTCGTCGCACTTGGTTACAAGCACGCTAATTCCCTGACCTCACAAAGGTTAAGAAGAATGGTAATATTATAAATATGTTATTTTCCCCATAATCACAAACCTCCAGCAGTAACGAAGAAGTTTTGTTGTTGTGTAAATGCAAGCTACTGACTCAATAAAATGAGTATTCTTATAGCACGCCCCCACTTTTTTTATAGTTAAGATTACGACCCTTTCAACTACAGAGGTCGCCTTTAAAAATTCCTCGTTCTTTTCTAGATGTGAACTCACAAACCTTGGACCCAATGACTTGTACGGTAACCTCTGGCAGTGTAGACGACACTAAAAGCTTAGTTTTTAAATTTACTAACAGAATATTCTTGAACTCCAATCCTCATACGATCCTTGCTCCACGTATCGCAGTTGTAAAGTAATTATTTAGCATATCTTGAATTTACATCTCTTTCAGCCTGGGCCCTTAAGTATTACCATTCGAATATCCACGTTGTAGAAACAGGAAGTTATACCGGAAGCTGTGACGAATGAACTAGTTGTATGAAACACAAAATAACTGAATAAAATAACTAAACCTGCAGTTTGTTGAAATGGTACACAAGTACGTTTCACGAAAGTTATGTGAAAGTCGCGCAGTTATCATTATTATTATTATTATTATTATTATTATTATTATTATTAAAAAGGATAAAGTCAACCCCATGACAGGCCATCGGCCCAGAGGGTGGCAAGAAGTTAAGTCTCCCACCTTAACAGATAATCACCAGTTAATGGCAGTAGGGATCTCAGTCCTACGTACTCTTAGATCAATGGAAAAATTCCATAACCCCATCAGAATCGAACCTGCTACCTTCCGGCATAATAATTATGTTATTATTTTATTCATTATTAATATTTATGTGCTGTACAACAGCCAGAGGCCAATTAAAGTTCAGTACAGTACAAAACAATACAATAGACAAGAATACAAAAAGACAAAATATTAAACACAATGAAATATAAAATAATGATAACGAGAATAAATAAATACAATACTAACAAAATCCATAATGAATTAACAAGAACAAAATTACATAAAATAACAATAAAGTAAATATTATTGCATTAAATGGATCTAAATAAAATTATTTCCATGCGAATTGGCAATCTTTATGCATCTGCAGACCGGAGAAAGAGATTTGGATTTTCTAGTATAAAAAGTTTTTTGAAATCTTAATTCTTTTGTAGGAATTCGAAGACTGATATTATTTAAGAAGGATCCACAATTAATTTCACCTTTGAAAACTTTACAAAAAAAATGAATAATCGAGATCTTGACGTCCGGCATATATACTACAACAATTAAAATATTTGCAGTTAATATCATAATTATAAACATAGGAATTGGGCAAAAATCGAAAAGAACGTAAGGAGATAAATTTTCTTATAATATTTTTCAATTTAACAGAGTCAGTGGAAATTATGTAATTCCAGACAACTATAATAATAATAATAATAATAATAATAATAATAATAATAATAATAATAATAATAGTAAGAGCTAGTCTGTTGGTACCAAATTTACAATAGCTTTTAAGGCAATAACTAAGAAATTGAAGTAATTGTTTTTTTCTTTGAACCAATTTGAATATTTCCCATTATAGGACTAGTGTTTTTTTCGTTCAGTCCTGTACTGTGGTAAATTTACCGGCTCTTAGGGTTTCAGTGCATAAATTATAGCAGTGCATATTTCGGCATTTATAAGTGCATATTTGTGCGTATTTGTAATTCAGCGATCGTATGGCATAGGCAGTGTTGCCAACCGTACGATCTGGATCGTACATGTCCGATAATTTGGTATCCAGTACGATCGTACGATCCAACACGCGGATAGTGCGTACAATGTACGATCCTGTCGATAAAGAGGGTAAAATTTGTCAAAAAGAGAGAATTTTAAATATTTATTACAATGAAATTTTGTACAGGTATATTTCATTTAAACATTTATAGTAGTTTCTGCGTGTAGCACTTCTGCGTTACAATTGCTGTAGAAGTCGACTGTCGCAAAACATATTTCTATAAACATTGCTGTCCTATGTCTCCAAGCCCAGGTGACATAACAACTTGATTTTGGTAAACATTATTACAGCGACAAAAAATCACGTAGTGACCATTACATGTGGCTATTCAAAAATGATGCTGACAAACATTCATTTGTTTATATCCAAATATCTCAGAAAAATGGTCTCTCCAATCCTCTCAATAGCCTGGACAAAATTACTGCAGCCACGTAAGCATGTAATAACTAATACGTTGATTGTAATGTTTTGAGAGACCCATAACGGAAAAAGGGAATAAACATATTCAATATATGAGCCTATTTTGTACATACAAAAAAAAGGAACAGCCTGTTACAGTATTTGCTTGGGTCAGTCGTGTTTCGTGGTAGTGTACGGGCAATAACAAACCAGGTGTCATTGTGATAGGTTCTGACGTGAAATAGTGGCAATGGAATCAGAAGATAATGATAATGCCCTGCTAGATTCTAATCCCAAAAAATCTACATCCAGTGTACCTAAATATATTGGACGGAAACAAAATTGTAGAAAATTATGGTAACTTAAACAATTCCTTAATTTAAAGCTTGGTTTTGCTCTAATGAAAAAAACTGTAAAAAGGGCTAGATATAGGTTCTGGCTCTGCTGTAGCTGATCCTTTTGAAGTTCCTCCCAAAGGTAAGGAGACAAAAAAGTGTTTAAAAATGATCTTATGGGCTGATATTTAATTTTTTTAAATTATTTTCTTATAAGAATTTAAAAAAATTGTTTAAATAAAACACTGTGGAGGGAGTTTAGGTAAAATAATCAAAATAGCCCTATTTTATACAGAGTGTACGATCCTCCAATCAGAAGTACGATAATATGGAAACAAATATGCAATCCAGTCAAGCCTCAGGGTTCGTAACACTGTGCACAGGTGACGTAACAGGGGCGCGCTATGTACTAGTACAAGCAATTGCCATTCCACAAACAGAAATCGGGTAATACATGATTTCTATCTGGGAAAACATACATTTAATTCCCCCCTTTTTTTGTAAACAGTTTCCTTTGGAGATCCTCACCTATCAACATTTCTCTGTTCTGATGACGCACTGTGCTCATCAAACGCAAGGCGAGCATGCGAGAACTTCCAGTGTAACTCAAGTCAAGGCCCGCTCGTGTGATCAGCTGAGAGACAAATCAATTACTACGACAGGTTCACATTAAGTGACGCTCACATCAGCGCTTTGCACTTCGTCTTGCGACAACACAGCGGTTCTTGAAGTATGAGTCGCGAGACGATCCGTGCACCTTTAATAAATAGAAGGAAATTTCAACAGCAGTCTCGCATTTCTTGGTATTCAATTCACGTTGTAATATTAAGTGAATTATGAAGCCACTTTGGTAGATTAGTTGGCAAAACACTGACTGACGATGCAGACAGAGTTCAAATCCCGGTGATTTCGGAGTCGTTTTTGTGATGGTCAAAGTCAAGATTTACGACGCTTTATCAACATCTTAGGTTATTAAGCGTCTGAATGAGATGAAGATGATAATGCCGGTGAAATGAATCTGGGTTCCAGCACCGAAAGTTACCCAGCATTTGAGGGAAAACCCCGGAAAAAACCTCAACCAGATAACGTGCCCCGACCGGGAATCGAACTCGGGGCACCTGGTTTCGCGGCCAGACGCGCTAACCGTTACTCCACAGGTGTGAACTTGTAGTAGTAGTAGTAGTAGTAGTAGTAGTAGTAGTAGTAGTAGTGGCAGTAGCAGTAGTAGTAGTGGCAGTAGCAGTAGTAGTAGTAGTGGCAGTAGTAGTAGTAGCGGTAGTGGTAGTAGTAGCGGTAGTGGTAGTAGTAGTAGTAGCGGTAGCAGTAGTAGTAGTAGTGGTAGTGGTAGTGGCAGTAGTAGTAGTAGTAGTGGTAGTGGCAGTAGCAGTGGCAGTAGTAGTAATAGTAGTGGCAATGGCAGTAGTAGTAGTAGTAGTGGTGGTGGTAGTGGCAGTAGTAGTAGTAGTAGTGGTAGTGGCAGTAGTAGTAGTGGTAGTGGCAGTAGTAGTAGTAGTGGCAGTAGTAGTAGTAGTAGTGGCAGTAGTAGTAGTAATGGTAGTGGTAGTAGTAGTAGTAATAGCAGCAGTAATAATAGTGATAGTGGTAGTGGTAGTGGCAGTAGCAGTGGCAGTGGTAGTGGTAGTAGTAGTAGTAGTAGTAGTAGTAGTAGTAGTAGTAGTAGTAGTAGCACGTTTTATTTAACACAGGTTATTCGGCGTTAAAATTCAACTTTGGGAAGAAGTGGGCGACATATTTCGTTCTGAAGTCTTGCACCAGGGTCAGGGCTTTTTATTTACCGTAAATCTACGACACGACACGTGCAGCTTTACATACCTTCCAAAGAAAATAACACTAAGTATTTTATTGTCCTATCTCCGAGTTTGAACTCGCGAACCTATAAATCTGGGGGTTAATACAGTGGAATAAAATTAGTTATAGTAATCTTTCTAATTGAAACCATATCAACCTGTGTCATTCTTGGTTAATCTCATTTCTTCGACTTAGAGTTGCGTGAACATTATTAATAGTAAGACATTTTCTCGCTATCGTCGTAACAGTGTTGAATAGTTCTGTAGTTTTTTAAATATTGTTGAGAAAGGAACCATCCAACTAGTTTTGCGTAAGACAGTCATCTGAATTTAGTCTTTGCATTAATAAAGTCTTTCCTACAGTCATCTCAAGGAATCTGGATCAACGCGTATCTGCGGGGTTTCCATGGACACGCGGAATATTATCTCCTCAAGCACGGCAATGCTTGTTTCGCTTTAATAACAGCGCGGAAATGTGATTACTACATCTAGCGCCTCTTGCGTCGACCAGCTGCTCTAAACACGGGGGCAGCAGAACTTGAATTCTCTATGATTTATAGCTATAGGAAGCGTAAGCCGGCAAATTCTATGAGCTGAAGTGCGCTAATTTCTCTGCGTGATATACGCAAATGGTAACTCAAATCTGGACCTGCTTGTATAATTTTATTTTATATAACAAATGTCTATTATCGCCGAATAGAGCTCTTGTTAAAATGTACACCAAGTAATCTTTGAAATGGCACATACAGAGTCATTTTTATGCTATTAAACAGCCTGAAAACAGAGCACATCGTAAACGGACATTGCTCCGCCTGTGCAATATGCCACCAGGCTTTCGGTAATGTACTCACAAAACATGAGACTTGTGATGTTGTGAAACATATTTTATGCTCGACCATGCCGAAATGTAGTAATTATATACCTGGTAGTATCCCTTTAACGACCTCATTAAAGTACACCTATTCATTATAATTCAGTTATTCAGCCAATGAGAAATCACCATTGTACCATTATAAAACCGCAAGTATCGATTATTCTCGTTTTTCAATTCTAAATCAATTTCCAGGTCATATCAAGACTAATCTTCATGTCATTATCTAGATTATATCAAGGTAAATGACATTCGTGTCTCGGAAAAAATCAATACTTTCGCGTCTGCGCACATCTCACAATTCAGATCAGTTCCGCTCCTCACTTACATAACCATAACATGAATACTTATGAATAATTTCAAGTTAGAAATATGGTCGAGCATAAAAAGTCGTATGAAACTTGCCTATAAGACGCTCGCATGAAAATTATGAAACTCGCTTGCGCTCGTTTCATAAACAAACGTACTCGCGTCTTAATTACTACCATTATAGGCTCGTTGCATAATGTACTATTCATAGTAGGCCTAATCTAATTCCGAGACCACAGAGCTAGTATGGAAAATTAGGTACTAAAATTATCATTCGTTCGTTCATTTATAGTTTTCTGTCCAAGAGGACTTTTACTGTAAACCCAGCATTCTCCAGGCTTCCTATTTTCCGTTTTCTGCATAGAATCCACATATTTTAAGGGGAGACTACACTAAAAATCATGAATATTTTCCAAAAAAAAATTATTGTCTATTTCACTTTTTTTTTAGGATGTATATTTTCATATCCCAAATGCATTTAGTTCAATTCTGATTACAAATATGTTTAATTTTGGCCAAGCATGAAATGATTAAATTTCTTCAATAATTCAGAATGCAAAGCCACAAAACACAGAAAAAAGTAGGAAATACATGCGGAGTCAGTTTAAACAGTTTCGTGAAGTGCATGGTTTCAATTTAAAATAGGAACATCAACTGAACAGTTTGCTAAAATTTAAGAGATTTGGGTATTAACATGAGGAAATCAAATGTTGATGAATATAAAGAATATATTATGAAAATCATCTGCAATATAACAGCAAACGCGACAGAACATGTATATTTTAGGAAATATAAACGAAATTTCAAATCGTTTGTAGATCTAGAATTCAAGTGTGCTAAAGATGCAGGACACTACAAAAGGTATAGGCTACGGAAAAAAAAACAGAATATACTAGAGAAAACAATGGCCGGTGCTGTAGTAAAAATAAATTATGTAACGTATTAATAACAAAAACTCTGCTTTCAATAAATAATCATGAATAGGTTAGATAACTTTATGTAAGAAATATTCGATCAAGTAAATAGCTACCTTACCCGAATGTTGAATGATTTTTTATTTTTAGAAGTAGCGAAGCTGTATCCAAAACACTCTGTCATTTCGTTATTATTCAGTATCCAGTGAGACAGTTAGCCATTAGCATTTGATTGTAGGCCTACATAAAACAATGTAAGTTTTATTAAGAAATTTTTATGGATCTTATTTCGATTCTAGTGTTCTTGTCCCATGAGTAGAATTGTATTTAATATATAATATTCGAAGATTGAGCTCCCTAGAAAAATTCTCGAGCTACATATAAATTCACTCTCAGATTCTCTTATGACATTAAGTCTGATAATGGAGCTTTCATTTTGGTTTTCAACTACTAAAATTGGGCACTTGTCTTTAACTAAACCATTCTACAATAGCAGAGTAACTACCATTTCTTCAATATAGTGGCATCAACATGACGCTCTTGAATCCTGTGTTCTGCTTGAGAAAATAGGTTCAGAAACTCTTCGTCAGGCTCACAGTGAAAATTCATCTTAAATATCAGCAGAGTTCAGAATCGATCCCGAACCGTGCTGGAACAAACCTATACAGAGGACAGGTGAAAATAAAATGTCAGTAGCTTATTCCGCTTGTGAAGAATGGAAATAATCTCCAGGAACGATTAAAACAGTACCAGTAAGCGTGCATGGATATACGTACGCATATATCTGATGAAGAACTGGTTACGCAAATAAAATTGACAAGAACTGTCATCAATCGTCTGAAGTATGTTGAAAATGGAACTGAGAAACTCGAGTGTGCTAAAATGAAAAAAGTGTTGGACAAGAATAATGGTTTGAAGATTCTTAGCAAGACTTCTGATTATTTGTCAAATAAGTGCTCCCTCTAAAATCTTCAACATTAGGTGTACCACAAATCATTTCAGATACTGTCCTTTTATTTCAGCAGATGTGGAACGAACTTTTTCTATGTACAAGATATTATTTTCTGGTAAATGACTTTTTTTTGTTCAGTTTAACCCCCGATAACACATATCAGACTGACCATTCCCATATTATGAAATGGCAACATATAAAAGAGAACAACCATCAGGACCTGCACTGTAGATAATCAATGTTTTGATAACGACCGCTAGATGGAAGTACTGCTGCAAGCTATTACCACAGTCTAGTATATACAGTCACGAAGCTCAATACGTAGGAAATATGCATCCAAAGATAGTTGCTAACCACTAGGATCGCTACTAACGCCTCATTACAAACAATACGAAATAGTACCGACACAGTCTACTGTTCTTAGTGCCCTCAAAACACAAGCTTCGTGACTGTATATACTAAACTGTGTTATTACTCCATGCAATTCCATCAGGGTTATAATGTGACTTCTTTTGCTGTCGTTAGATTGCAGCATATGAAATTGATCAAACTGTTGTCTTGAAAGCCCATTAGGCTGATCAATCTGTTATATGTGATCAGGGCTTTAACTCATCATTACGTAAGAAAATGTGAATGAAAATAATTATTTGATTTATAGTTTGATAGTTCAATAATAAATTGTTTATATTTTTATGTACGTGAAACATGCAATTAGGAAGAATAATATATATATTTTTTTCCTTTTGTCAGTAATTTCTTAGGAATAAACCGTTCTATTTCAGACATCTAACAATGTATTGCTACTATTAACCCCGTCCCTTCCTCCGTCCATGCCAAACCAACTATATACAGAGTGAACTGAAATAACCAGGTATATTCAAGAGACATTAAGAGCACCCTATAAGTATAAAAAAACCTACATTATATTTTGTTTTGAAATGCACTGTTAATTAGATAATTAAGTTTAAACGTTCAGCAGAGCGGCAATATCACGTATCCTCTCGTAGCAGTAAATGAACTTCAATATAAACCAACCATCACATAGGCTACCCGACGGGCATAACCTCTTGGGCTTACAATAACACATCTGCCTTTGAACTTGAATGTAAAGAAAACATTGCATAGGCCACCTGTCGCCCATAACCTGTCTTTGAACTTCAATGTAAACATAACATTACGTACTTGTTCATTTCCATTGGCTTATTAAAAGTTATTAATAATTTAATGTTACTTAAAAACAATGTTTAATGCTAGAGTCATTAAACATCAAACCACAATAAGAACGTTGGTAAATTCACCTGAAGCATTAAACGAACATTTCAGAGGTAATGTTCAAAATGGCCCTCATTCGCTTCTAAACATACTTGACAATTCAACAAATTTTGACGAATTCTTGCGAGGATCCCTCGGTCGTTTCTAATAGCTATCCCTAGCTGCCTGGAAAAATACGCAACTGTTCTTTAAATATTTTAAATACAGTCCAATGCGATGTCCCAGTCTCTCGAGCAATAGCTTATCTCGACTGCTGCGTCCAGGGTTTTTTTTCACCAAATTTAAGATATCCTCCGCTTTGTTGGTTATTTCGTAAAGCCTTGGTTTTTCTGAACCGACGCATGCGACGTGCGAGGTGCACAAATCCGGTCTAACGAAAGATAGTGAGTGGTTTCTATAACTGCGAGGTGCGCATACCTCGCATCTCTCAGTTATAGAAACCACTCACTATCTCTCGTGTAGACCTGATTTGTGCGAGGTAGGCCTCGCACGTCGCATGCGTCGGTTCAGAAAAACCAAGTCTTTAGGATGTTGCCTGACAGACTGCAATGAATGCCTCTGGATTTGGAATACTCCTCTCAGGATGTTGCTCTTCTTAAAGTACTTGAGCTGCACGGGAACTACATCGTGTTTCGCCGTAAATTAATATCATATCAAGATATTCGCTGTTTGAAAATATGGCATTATCTGATACACACAAGCACTAAACACAACTCACCGGCTCTCCAAAGTAGGAACTGATACAAGGAAACGAACTCAGGTTTGTCTGCCTAGTGAACGACCCCCACTAACCACACCTCAGGTTAAATATCGCAACCTTCTCGAATTTTAAAATGTTTAAATTATCCTTACATTTACATTAAATTTACTCGCAAACCGTCCACTCTATTGAAATACTCCAGAGGGAAAAATAATTTTTAATTATATTCTCTATCAACATACACACAAATCACGTTCCCACTCGCAATAGTTATCGAAACAGAGGGTGTTGAAGATTTTCGGAAAATGATTTTTTCTGCGAAAACTGTAAATTTTACAATGAAGGATGGACAGAACAGAGAAAAATTCTCTCCGGTACCGAGATTCGAACCCGGGTTTTCAGCTCAACATGTGATGCTTCATCCACTAAGCCACATCGGATTCCAGTTACGATGTCGGATCGAATCCCTTGAGTTTAAGTTCTACCTCTCAGTTTTCCCTTTGTTGGCCTACCTTCATGTACTGTATCACAGAATATGCGACAGTGGCACAATGTCCAACGCACTATGTACAGAGGTGCACTCATTATGAGTGACTAAATGGTCGGGATCCGAAGGGATGAGCGCCGTCTTGAATCACAAGTCATTTCTTACGCGTATCATAGGCCTGTTATGCTCAACAACAAATGAATGAATAAATAAATAAAAATAAATAAATTGTGTAAGGATAAGAAATAACAAAAGAACTATGATTGATGTTGTAACAAAATAAATTATTATAGTTACTATACATACCTTAATTCCTGATGCAACAATACAATACCACACATACATACATACATACATACATACATACATACATACATACATACATACATACATACATACATACATACATACATACATACATACATACATGTTTTGCCCATTTTCCAATCTTTCCTATTTTCTGCCTTCCTCTTAGTCTCTACATATGATCCATATATCTTAATGTCGTCTATCATCTGATATCTTCTTCTGTCCCTAACTCTTCTCCCGTTCACCATTCCTTCCTGTACATCCTTCAGTAGGCACTTTCTTCTCAGATAGTGACCCAATCAATTCCTTTTCTTTTTCTGATCAGTTTCAGCATCACTCTTCCTTCATCCACTCTTCCCAACATAACTTCATTTCTTATTCTGTCTCTCCACTTCACATGCAATAATAATAATAATAATAATAATAATAATAATAATAATAATAATAATAATAATAATAATAATAATAATCATAATCATAATCATAATCATAATAATAATAATAATTACATAAAATGTTGATCTGGCAAAAGGAAATTATAAATTGCAATAATTATTAACAAATATAATAAAATAAATATGTCAGCATTTTTATATACTTGTTGGCATGGATGGGGTTGTTTCTTTGAAGATGGAAGCTCTATGGGTGGACGAATGTTGGTGAGTGAAAGAATGAGCAGAGTTGTGGATTCATGCGATTCCTGTGTTTGGTAAAGCCTCTATCAGCGCTGAGAAGCCTTGCTTGCCCAAATATGCCTGATCCTGGCCGATCCTCTGACCGCCCTTCAAAAATAATTTCAAATTATTATCCTTTTATCATATTTACTCAAATAATTTCGTACCCCTTGAAAATACTCTTGGGGGTATGCGTATTATACATTGAATACCACTGTTCTATAGCAATACGTTACGTTTTCCTAAGACCTACTTATAATAATTTATTTTTTTTTTTTTTTAATTCTGGATGTATTTGTTTATACTGAAATGACATTACTGTTTCCATTATCTTCGCAACATCAGTATTTTATCTAAACCTGCATATTCGGAAGTATTTAAAACACTTCCCTGGATTGTGATACTCACTCGAGTGATACCTGATCTATTTTAAAACTCTTAACTTCTACATCGACGATGGGAATAATCCTACAAACATTGGAAGTGACTATTGTTTTCGAAACGCCAATTCAGTCGTCATAATTTTTCTCTCCATAACGACAAAGAGTTGAGCCTGCTATATTCGTGCGTTTGTCGGCTTACTTCATAAAGAGCTCACGCAGTTCTCCAAGTTATCTACTCGTATAAATGGAATAAATCCGCAGGAGATCAGCCGTACTGAATAAAATCGTTTTACGAAACAGTTTCGTATATGCGGAT
Source organism: Periplaneta americana (assembly GCF_040183065.1). NCBI lineage: Eukaryota > Metazoa > Arthropoda > Insecta > Blattodea > Blattidae > Periplaneta > Periplaneta americana. The sequence goes on from NC_091133.1 coordinate 55,265,130, forward strand.
TTGTCCACATCGGAGCTTCATACGATATTTTACATTGATTAATACATGCTGAGTAAACTGTACACTTAATGATTTTTGATCGATTATAGTAGATCTACACACACAGTATAGAAGCGAGATGACAGGAATTCTAACTTCGACATAGAGATAATTTGCCTATTTTTCCATTTGCTGAAGTAGCGACTCATAAATATTCCTATGGCGACACAAAAAAAGTTATTTTTCTTTCTCTTCCACCATGTTAATAATATTAAAACAAGTGATTATACAGATTTTGGCCACTCGAGCGCAATTACGAGGGCGTAAAAAATAAATTTCCCTGGGGTCGTTTACAGAAAGAAAAAGCACTTTCATGGAAAGATTTATTGGAACAGATAAAGTAATTGTTGAGCTATTTTTAAATATATTCCCCGCCGGAATTGAGACATTTGTCATACCGTGTGGTCAACTATTGTATCCCTGTGTCGTAGAAGTCTACCGCCTGGGATCGGAACCAGTGTTTGACAGCCATCTGCACCTCTCTGTCGATCCCATGGCATGGACTATATTACATAGGAAAGTTGAACAACGATCGAGAAAGCAAGACTAACAGCGCCCGCAAAGCCGAAAACCCGCACGACAATGTTGTATACGTAGCGTCGTTGACGTAAAGACTGCTTGCGAGCGTTTCAAGACTTCGAGAGTTGATCACTCCCGAAGTTCCGAACGTCAGACAGCATTGAATCGCCACAGTTGTTTATACCAGACTGAACTTTTATCTACTTTGGCAACTGCTCTACCTTTTAGTGTATAATAATCCGTTCCCCAATCTTTATTTAATTTCTAGGCCCTTATTAAAAGGCTAGGAATTTTCTTTTCGTATGCTTGAGATCAAGTGTACTATCTCAAGTAAAAAATATTAACGCTTTATTTGACGTTATGTTTTATGTTTATTAGAAATGCAAATTTATTTGACAATTTTTTTTATGTTTATATAACCATAGATAATAATCATATAATAGAACCAGAACATTTTAATAACTAAGTTACTGTTACGTTTTGTCTTTCTGTCTCATTTAAACATTTATAATGTTATATATTTTAATTATATATGTTATCAAAGTTACAAAATCATTCCACGCCGATCAAATGCTATTTCGAGAATGATGAGCGAGACTCGAAGCTCACGAGAATTACGAGACGAGACTCGAAAGACAAATGCAACGAACACAGCGAGCGAGAGCGGCAGTTAGTTTTGTTCATCTCTAAATAGGAATTATAGTGAAACAATTGAAATTAGAGCTTCTGTGAAAAAAAAAAAATCTTTCCCGACTTCAGAATAAGCCTATATATTATATGTCATATTATAACATTTCTCTCCATTAAAGGAAATTACTTTCGGTGGAATATGAAATCCAAATATGATTAATTATATGGGTATTATTATGGATTTATTTTCGAAAATTTTACTCCATATTTCCATACCAACACTCATAATGGATTTATTTGCTCTCTTCACCTCAATTTCAGTCATGCATACAAAGAGCGAAGTCTTGTGGCTCGTTATTGTTTGATAATTTATTTAGTTTATTTAATTGATGGATAGAATTTATTTGAAATTCGCAATAGAGGAAAACATAACGGGCAAATGACAATTGTACAAAAACAATTAATAAGATATGAACAGATTTACAAGGGAACGGCTTGTGTAGCTAGAACTCTCTCTTTTTTCTTCGAAGCGCTGGAATCAACAAATTTATCATTTGCATATTCGAGAGAGATACCGGACTTTTGCGCAAGCAACTCGTCTGCTTCTCCAACTTCTTCACAAAGTTATAATGACAGGATTATGAATGTCAGAGGCATGGAAAGATACAGAAGAAGTAAATCTGTTTTCATTACACGTTCTCTACCAACTTTTATGCAGAAAATTGAAAAGTTTAATTTGTACTGTTATGAATAATGATTCATTATAATGAGCGAAGTATACATGGCACTTACATGGCGAGCATTATTATCCACATGTAGATCAAATTTAATATGCATGTTTTATTAATTACACTATTCATGTACTTTTATCCGCCGAATTCAAAAATGAAGTCAGAATCATTTTAACACTCTTTAACTTAATCTATTTTCCACATATAGGGTGAATCGGGGGGAGATGACTACCGGGGGAAGTTGCTTATTTCTTTGTAGTTTCACATTCTTCCAAGAGAGAAAGCTACGTGCATGTCTTCATGATCACTGAGACAGTTGAATGTCTGTAGATTGTAAGCTAACTCATTTCGCCACGTGTTCTTGTTGTGAGAAGAAGAAAAGCAAGACAACAGCTCATTTTTCTGCTATAAAATAATTGCAAAGGTATGTTTAAATTTTAATACATCCTTGAATTCGTAATAACTGTCAAACTTTTGTAAAGGATATTGTAGTAAAGGTTCTAAAGTTTGTATTGTTAACAACCAACGACCTGTTCCGTCATCTTAGGTTGCGTCACAGCACTAGGCATCTTACCCCGATACTTGGGGAAGATGATCACTTTTTTGGTGGTAAGATGACAACTTATTGTAAGAGTTTTATTTTTTGTTTTACTGCAGGGAATGTGTAAACATTACGTAAGATCCGCTGATAGAAGTCAGTGGATTGAGGACAGTCTTCAACTTGTGATGGAACATGTTATAACATAGGGTATGAACTGTTTTAGAGCATCGCAAACATACGGGATTCCTTACCGTACCCTTAAACGCCGCCTAAAAAAGACTGATGACAATAAAAGTACTGGATTGAATTCATTGTGTGCAAGAAGTGAATTCACGAGTCTTGCACACGGCAATAAAATATGTGCAATGACTTTGTTGCTAAGTAGTGATAAAAGAGTGAAAAAGTGTCCATGAGCTTTAGATTAAGTCAATTTTGTTATATACATGTATCAAACCGAGTTCATATAAAATACATATATCAGTAAATGTGTTAATTGCATTTGCCATCTCACCCGACTATCGGGGAAAGATGCCTACAAGAAGTGCAGGCAAGAAGAAAATCTGTATCTATAAACAAGGTAATTAATGTTTTCTGCTTTGTACCAAAAAATAAATATGTGCATAAAGTTTAAAACTCTTCTGATCTACGGTCGCGATGCTTGAACCAATAGATCAGCGGTCATCAGCACAGTGCACCCTCGGACTAGCGTCTCTTGCCCGCGGATAAGAGACTGCACTATGGTGAATCCGTGGCTGCTGGCGGGTGTGTTCTCTCCCTCATCCTGCTGCACGACGGAGCATATTACGATGCACTGCTTACCTGTTACCCATTTAAGCGAGTGCTGACGACCATGCAATAGACAATTGAACCGGCAACATCAAACAGTAAGAATGAATGCAGATATCACTTTAAATTATACAACTACGGAAGTAGTACGTAATTTCGATCTGATGTGAAAGTTTTCTTTGCACTGATTAAAGCAGCCGAAGCGTGATGCAAGTCGTCCACCTTCTGGTTAAGGAGTTGAGAGAGAAATGTCTCCGTGGATTTCTTTTTGATGAGTGCAAAGGAAGAATTTATCTTTTCAATTCATATTTCGTTTTCTTATTTTTATTCACATTTCATCGAAAGGTGCATCTTAAGACATCGTAAATCTCTCCAAAATTTGTCTGAATTTCCGATGTGACGTGATTTCTTCCCACAAAAAACAATCGACTGCAAAACGTACTTCGCCGTTAGATTTACTATCCAAATGTGTCGTTTTAAATTGCAAGTGTTCTGTCCAGCTTCCTATTAGTTTCTCTGGTAAACATTAACAATCATAAGCTCTGATATTATCAGCCTGTGATATTTTAAATACAACATAAAATCGTAATTAACTGCATCAGCGTTAACCTACTTGAGATTTAATCTGCTAAAGTAGTTCTCACTGCCTCTCGGCTAAGAACTTCAAATCTGACCACTCACTCAAACTGATATATTTTTTTTTTATTTTAGTAGGTTATTTTACGACGCTTTATCAACAGCTTAGGTTATTTAGCGTTATTTAGCGTCTGAATGAGATGAACATGATAATGCTGGTGAAATGAGTCCGGGGTCCAGCACCGATAGTTACCCAGCATTTGCTCATATTGGGTTGAGGGAAAACCCCGGAAAAAACCTCAACCAGGTAACTTGCCCCGACCGGGATTCGAACCCGGGCCACCTGGTTTCGCGGCCAGTCGCGCTGATCGTTACTCCACAGGTGTGGACACGACTCGCAATGCGATGGCCGAAAACATTAGAGATTGCTTGCATTGAAACATGTGCAGTATGCGCCGTCGCATAAGCGTTATTCCACAGGTGTGGACTAAACTGATAAATATTACGGGTGAAAATAAAATTTAATTAAGTTACTTCTTGTACTTACTAAAAGACTTAAAGATATTTAAATGTGAATTTTGCCAATGCGTACAAAATATTAAACCAGGTCTTAGCATTTCTAGGCATTCTATACCTCGAGTACAGAGTCTTCTAATACTCCTTTGGTTTTCCAGATCCTTATAGAAGTTGCGGACAATAATCCGCGTGAGGATTCTTTCTTATTCTCCCAAATGGACTCCTCTGTGGCTGCAGACGTCAAAGACACGCTAAAGCACTCAATCGATTGTCAGCCAGTGTTGCCTAGCAATCGCGCGTGTTTTGTTTCGCTTCCATCTCGCTCCATTCATATCTGACAACAATCCGCGAAGAACTCCCTCTGACGGGAAATAAAACATCAAGTTATAAAGAATGCAATCCAAATTTTGTAGTAGGCCAAGTAACATGTAACAACAAAACAGACTACTTCCATTACAGAGTGAATCAAATATACTTCACGAATTTCGAGATTCAAATTCGAGGCATTTTTTCTAATTTGTAATATTAATACCATCGACTTCATTGTAATCATAATCTACAGTGTCTATCCATTCTACTGAATGATCTGTTTCAGACTTTAGCAGTGTTTTCATCGGATACTTAACAACACTATACCAACTGGTTGTAGGACCTGCTAGAAATTTAAAGGATTCCAGTTTTATCTATGTTAGCACCCGATGTTTCCATTTCTAATTACTTGTCAAAAATACACTTGCTACTTGTTGGTTTATTTATTGTTCGTTGTCATTTTGTGAATGGTAATAATAGGAAATATGTTACGAAAGTTTCTAGGCCTACACATTAATTCAGCCCTGGGCACAACGAGAAAGTAAAAGGGAACTCAGAAACCCCCGCCTATGTCCTATCTTACAGCGCTTTATAAACAAACACTTACTTTCCGAATTGCATTCACTTTTCTCCCCTCCCCAACTCCAGTCTTTGGACCTTCACCGTTGTGTTCTGAGTACCTGTCAGGTAATAACTGTGCATACATCAAATGCCGCTTTTGTGGCTCAAGTGCTAGGGCGCTGGTCTTACATCATAGCGGTCCGGGTTCGATCCCCGGCCAGGTCGTGATGAATTTGTAGTGGGCAAAGCAGACGTTGCAGGGGGTTTCTCGGGGTACTCCCGTATCCCTCTACTATTCCAAGAACACTGTTCACCACTCCCTCATTTCATCTATCATCTGCAATACTAAAATAGTTTAAAGATAACAAATGAGGAGATTTGTAAATCAAACCATTTGTGATTAAAATGTATATATTAGATTAGGCTAAATCTTGTTTTGCAAGCCTCAATTCCACATGGACATCATAATAAATGTAAATAAATGGATCATTATTGAAACGTTCATTTCATTCGTAGAATTTGTGTATTTATTCGTGATTACGAATAATTTTTATTAATCTTATTCGCCATCAACGTTTAAATCTGAGGATAGAAAGTAATATTTGTTATTCGTGATTAACGAATAATTTTCTTTATTCGTTATCATTCGATAATCGAATAAATTTTGCCCAATACTGCCTCGGAACATGAAATCAGCTCTCTGCCCTAGAACACGCCCACCGGTGACCAAACAGCAGTCGTTTTACAACGGTGAAGTGCTCTTCAACAGTTACGTACCCCTCAAACAGTTTCAATAGTATTCATTGTTTTGATTTCTACATACGTATAGAATACTACGTTTAACAGTAAAAAATTAAGAGGGGATTTGGGGATATCCCAAAGAAACGTATATACTCGAATTAAAGAAATGAAATATAACATCTACTTACTAAACACTGTATTGTACTTTATTTCATATTCATTTACTCATATATACAAGGTGAACTGTAAGTAATATTATTAATTTCAGGGGGTTATTTTTTTAGATATTTGAAACAAAAAAGTTTCATACTGTTTTGCTTGTTTTTGCTTCCACGTCGAGCTAAAATTCTTTCGTATGAAACATTTCATAGCGACAGTCAATTTAAGAGAGCAGTGTAGCATCATAAAAAATTATTGAAAGAATTTTAGTTTTGTCCTTTAGATATGCAGAAATTTTAACCGAAAAATGTAACTTTTCGTTCTGCAAAGGAATTTCACAATGGTATATTTATTCGTATCAAATTTCTGCATATTTAAAATATAAAAGCTAAAATTATTTCAATCATTTGTTGTCATAATACACTGCTCTCTTGAGGGGTTAGGTACAGCTTACAGCAGTAAAATTGTGAAAATATTCAATATTTTCTTCCTCCATTATTGTATCTTGTACAATAATGAAAATTAGCATTTGTAAAACACTGTCCTTCTGCTATCCTTATGAAAAAAGTTTTTTTACGATTTAAAAATATTATTTATATATATATATATTTTTTTTTTCAAAACAAAAATTATGGCAATTCACTATGCAGTGCTGAAGTTTTTCCCTCATAACTCATAAACTTTTTAACTTTTCAAGTTCTCTCTCTTTTATGTTATTGCTGAAACTCATGTTTACAATTAATTGTATTAAGATTTTTGTTTGAAATATCTCAAAGAATAACCCCCTGAACTTAATGACATTACTTATAATTCACTCTGTATAGTCTACTCTTTGGATAAAATATTTATCTCCTCTCTGGAAATAATAGCATATTATTTAGATTCCAAAACCTTGAAGGAATAAAATTGATTCTAACAATATTAGTCTATCGACCTACCATTTTGAACCCCCGACCAAGAACGTTGCTCATACGGGGGTAAATTCATGTAACTTAATTTTTTGTTTTAATATTTAATACGTTCAATATTTGTAATGTATAGAATAGTTTTAATGTATATTTATTAGCTATATTTAATATTTATTTTTGTAATACATTATAATGATATTAGCATTCTAAATGTGCTTGGCAAAGTTGCGGAGCAAGTTATTCTGCATTTCAAATATAGTCACCATTATCTTCTCCATTTTAGGATAATGTAGAGCCGGTGCTGAGTAAACACGTATGAATTTACAGAAATATAGATCCAGCTACTACTACGTCTCTAACTAAAAGGATGGAGCGACAGGAGGGAGCAATCGAAGGAAAAATGCTTGAAATCAGTGCAACGGATATGACATCACACCACTTTTACGTTCCATAAACCTCCAAATATTCAATTACTGCTATCGGTTTCGGAAAAGGTTTCATCTGTAAGTAAACGATTTAATGTAGAGGTAACAGAAGTATTAGTATATTATTATTTCAATGTACATTTCAATGTGTATTTATTAAAAGTGTTATGGCTGCTACATGGAGTGAACACTTCATTTCTACTTTTTTTTTATTACTATTCACTATATTGCTTCCAGGACGATACGTCCACAGCAGTACGTCCATCAGACAATTTGTCCACTATTTCATATCCACAGCTACTTTGCTCAAGGAAATTGGTTCAGCAAACATTTCGTCCACTAAAAAATTTGTCCATTAATATTTCGGTCAAGAATTATTGTGTCCATAATTTTTTCCCAATTTTTATTTGTCCACTAGTTTCTGCGTCAACTAAATATTTTGTCCTCGAATATTTTGTTCATTTTTGGGTAACAAGTTCTTCCAATATGCAAGTTAAAAAAGAAGGGTTGCTATGGAAATATATTTAATTATTTTGTAGCATAATAATGTTCATTTCTATAGAAATATGTAGTTCATTGGTTCAGTATTAAATTATGAAGTAAGTGAAAGTCCACAACAATAATTATACTTACCACTTTTATTCACATTATTATTATTATTATTATTATTATTATTATTATTATTATTATTATTATAACAGTAGTAGTGTTAGTGGCATAGTAGTAATAGTGTATTAGTTTTAAACCATTTATGCAAATGGACAATCAGGAATATTGGACACAGTGTACTGGACGAGACAATAAAATGGACAACTTTATAAAGGAAACAAAAATAAATGTAGGACATAATAAAATGTGGGCCAAACTTTCAGAGGACAAAATAACACAATGGACATTTAAACTGTGGACGAAATAATAGTGGACATACAACACCAGAGGACGAAAAAATATAGTGGACAGAATATCAAAGGGACGTACGAAACAGTGGACGAAATATCCGTGGACATAGCGTCTGGGAATCACTATATTCACCAACAGAATAGAGTATTAGTTTATTTATAATAATAGCACCCTCTGAATGTTACTAGACTTCTGAAATATTCACAAAACGAAACAGAATTTGTAATTTTATTATAATACAAACAAAACAGTTGACTAACACATCGGAAAAGAGATGAATTATGGGTAATTTGACGGCTACTACACCGTTTTGATTCCATTGTTTCAAGCTTATGTTCCCTTCTGTCTTTCTATCCTCTCAGGTCTGTAATTAATCCCTCGATAATTCCAGAGGGAGCAGTTTCTGGAAAATGATTGTTGACCTGGGATCAAAAATATTTTCTGCAAACTTTTACAAAATAAAGTGGCAAAGGATACTCCGAGATGAAGAGCGAGATGGTGTATGTTTAATAGAATATCGACGGTATTATACATTTCTAATCTGTACCAAATACATCGATTCTTTAATATCAAATTTTAATCTGGCGAACTAGATCGAGTACAGGAAGCTATGAAGCACCGTTAGTCAGCTTTGATCAACAAATTATGTTAGCTCTTTCAATAAGGAAATGCTTCAGCAGCATTGAAAAATTTTGATACAGGAAAAGGAAACAGAAATAATAGGCATCGAAGTGTTCGATCCAGCATATAGTCTAAATATCCTTTTGTTATCAGATTACGATTTTTTTCGTCTTCGGCAATATTTCTGCAAATATGTCTGTTTAATACATTATAAAAGTCTGATACGTATTTCCATACACAATTTTACATTTTAAAATGTAACATCTGATAACATCGAAAAACTTCTGATGCTATCAGTTATTGGATGTAAATCGCTTAAAATAATGATCTTAATTTTATTAGAAAATGTATCCTTTTCTGTATTAATTTTCAAACGAAAGGGCTATAAGAAAATCCTTTGAAACTTCTTACAATTGCACACCGTTACCAAACAAATGCCCACACTCAGTGCTGGGCATGACGTGTTCTAAGTCAAAACGTCCTCTTAACAGACTCGTCAAAAATTCTGTTGCACTAAGAGAGACTCGATAAATTCTCTTAATAAGACCAATTTGGATTAATTTCATGCTTCCTATTTACCGTACAAATGAACAGTTTTAAACACCGCAGAACTACAGGTGTAGGTGATTTGACAGAAAGTGCAATGATTACAGAAAACTTCAATGACCGAATAAAACAGTGAACTAATAACCGATAGAAGGACCGAAAGACTGATTATTTATCACTGACCGACTGAGACCGATCGACTAATCGAGACTGACCGACTGACTGACAGAATTACCAACTGACAGATTGAGACTGATCGACTGATCGACTGACCAACTTACTGTCAGACTGATCGACTGAGACCGGCTGACTGAGACTGACCGACCAACTGAGACTCACTGACCGACTGAGACTGACCGACTGAGACTAACCGACCAACTGAGACTCATCGACCGACAGACTGACTGAGACTTGCTGAGACTCACCGACCGACTGAGACTCACCGACCAACTGAGACTCACCGACCGATAGACTGACTGAGACTCATCCACCGACTGAGACTGACCGACCAACTGAGACTGACCGACCAACTGAGACTGACCGACCAACTGAGACTCACCGACCGACAGACTGACTAACCGACCAACTGGGACTCACCGACAGACAGATTGACTAAGACTTGCTGAGACTCACCGACCGACTGAGACTCACCGACCAACTGAGACTCACCGACCGATAGACTGACTGAGACTCATCCACCGACTGAGACTGACCGACCAACTGAGACTCACCGACCGACCGACAGACTGACTAACCGACCAACTGGGACTCACCGATCGACAGACTGACTGAGACTGACCGACCGACTGAGACTGACTGACCGACCAACTGAGACTCACCGACCGACTGAGACTCACCGACTGACAGACTCACCGACAGACTCACCGACTGTGGCTGAATCGTCTGACTGAAACTGACCGACTGACAGACTCACCGACAGACTCACCGACTGTGGCTGAATCGTCTGACTGAAACTGACCGACTGACAGACTGACCGAGTGAGACTGACTGAAACAGATCGACCGACTGACTGACTGAGACCGACTGATGGCTTGTTGTTAGAGGAGCATATAAAGAGAAAGCGAGTGTGGTTGCTTCTTACGAGAAGTCGGCAACTCAAAGACTGGGATATAACATTTTTTACATGTATCCCAAAAGGTCAACATGTAATCGATAAATATATTCAGATTGGGACAAGATGAATATTTCATGAAAGTCTGCGTCTTTCAGCCGGATCTCACTGAGCACGCCGCGCCGGCCTCATTAGTCAATATATCACTCCACGACGCCAGCGAACTCTATTTAACTCGCGTTCGCTCTCCTGGAATTACACGAGTTCAGGCGAATATGTCAAAGCCTAATCACTGTTTTGCTTTCACACGCATTGAGTGATAAATTACGCTCGTAAATGAATCTATGTTGTATTGCGGTATCCACAATGAATTTACTGCGTACTGTATACTCTTCAAACTATATCAACTAGCCTAAATCTGTAACAAAAGAAGTCACAGCATTGTACATCAAGATAAAATCGAGATATCCATTTAGGTGGCACTGATTCAATTTGATATTCTATGTTTATTTTATACACCCATATGGTCAACGCTCATGTTCGGATGTAGTTCCATCTACATACAAGAAACACAATAGCTAATACATAGAAAAACAAACAGTAAGTTAAACATAAAATCTTATCAATTTAAATATCAATTGTCAGCAGAAGTTTAATGTTTTTAATTAATTTCTTTATTGAACTTAATAACGAAACATGTTAAAAATTTCAGGGTACATTCTGATTATGGACTTATATAATCTTCGTCCTAGACTGTCTTTTAAGCCTACCGTTGTGCAAAAAATTGTCCTCTTCAGTGATAAATTAACGTTCCGCTTAGTGTTGTAAACGTAAGTAAATGATATATAATCTTTACGATTTTTGTGATAATACTTCAATAATGTATATAGGCCTATGTATTATTCTTCAATCTATAGATTTTAAATTCAGTAAAGATGAGTTTAGAATGATAGTCAATAGGTTTTAAGCAGATTTTGATTATCCTTTTTTTAACTAGACGATCTAAAGCAGTGGTCGTCAGCACTCGCTGAAATGTGCAAAGGGTAAGTGGAGCCGTCCCGTGTGCCCCGTCGTGCAGCAGGAAGAGGTAGAGAGCATACCCGCTAGCAGCTACGAGTGCACCATGGTGCACTGTGTTTTCCGCAGGTAAGAGACGCTAGCCCCAGGGTGCTCTCTGCTGACGACAGCTGAGTGGGTACTAATGAAGTAATAAATACATTTAAAAAGGTGTTGAACTGTTACGAATTACGAAATTATATAAAACAAAACTAGGTAGTTATTTTAGCTTTATTTATACAGGGTGTAAGAGGTATAAGTGCCGTCCTTTTCACAGTCGTCGGGGACTGTCTACACTCTACAGAATCAAAAAATGTCCATACAACATAGGGTCAAAACTTGATAGTTTTCCCAGAAAAAAAAATCCTTATTTTATTTGCGTTATCCTGCTTATATCGTTAGTAAAATTACGAAAACAATTGCATCAATAGGTATATCTAGCAGAGCGTTAATATTAATTTAGATAAATATTTCTGTGTTCTGCTATGTTTTCGTAAAATTAAAAATGCATGCTTAAATTTCCTAATATTCTGGCTTGAGAGACGTGGCAACATGTTCAGGAGGATTCATGCAGCCAACTGCTCTTCACAGACGTACAGATCAGCTGAGTTCAAGCTCCCTGTACATAGATCCTCCGAGCGGATGGCAGTTCAGTACAGTTATTCGATAAACAACTTACAATGTCATTCACAGTTAAGGAATATCATATGTTATTAATTAATGGAGAAAGTCATCGTAATTCAAATGCGGCAAGAAGGATGTACCGTAACGTTTTTCGCAAAGAAGGTTACCTAACAAGCGAACTTTTGTAGCGGTTTGTCAACAATTATTAGAAACTGGGAGTCTCTTACCCCGTTTCGAAAATCATACAACTAGAAATTTCTTTAAAAATGATGCTGCTTTACGGAAGCGGGAGAGATTAAAATTTTGCATTAGAAAAGAAGTTCGTGTACTTTTAGACTATTGCCCATAAGGACATCCTGAAATTCAGGAGAAATTATGTTAGATGATAAATTTATAATAATCAATTATGCTGTGACTCAACAATTACCACGTGTTATATTTTTCATATTATGTCTCTTGTGCTCAACATACCTACTTATTTACAAATGGCTTTTAAAGAACCCGAAGGTTCATTGCCGCCCTCACATAAGCCCGCCATCGGTCCCTATCCTGAGCAAGATTAATCCAGTCCCTACAATCATATCCCACCTCCCTCAAAATATAAATGTAATAATCATATAAATAAAATAAACGCTTTCTTTAAAATCCACTGTAAATTAGCTATATGAAATGACCTACAAATCTCAAAATTATTTTAAGTACTGTAGAAAGTAAAATAATTTTCTATTAATTTACTACGGTAACTAGACAAATGTAATCCTCTCTCTTTGAAACACAAATATAAATATGTAGCTAATAAGTAAACAGTATTTCCAATAGTAACTTAAGATTTTCTTTAATTGATTAACAAAATTTAATTCAAGTTAGTCATTGCTCGTATACGGTATATGATGAAATATTCCATCACTCGAACAATTAGACTAGAATGGTATTCAATTTCTCTCAAAGGAAACCTATAGCTCTGTAGCTACAGTACTCTTATGTTCGATGTCAGACTCCGTACTACCCGCCATCACCTCGCTACACAGTTAGGTACTACACAGGCTTGATTGCTTGCTTGCTTGCTTGCTTGCCTGCCTTCTTCCGAGCGATAGCATCAGGGCTTCCAAACTACCATTAATATTCCAGATATTATTTAACTGTCTTTTAGGTCGATTTCAAAAATGTTTTTTTTTTTTGCAGAAAATTTGTTATAAATACGACCTTTCAGTATACAAAATAACAACGTTCTATCCAACCTTCCAGTGGTGAACGTTCCGTTGTTAGAGATGCGAACACAGGGCTACGAGCCATAGCATTGGATGAAAGTTCCACGCTTGACCAGTAGGTCGGCTTATTCATCGCCGTACATTTCGCTGTGCCATGGGACACAAATGAGTTGTACTTGACAGATAGCCCTACTTAAAAGCTAAATTAAATAGAGAGCAATATTCCTTATTTGATTCTGGGCGTCAGCAGAAAATATAGAGAGATTTCTAACAAAAGTGCTGTGAGTTTCTGTTGTCATTTACAAATACGAAGCTGGTGGAGAGGCCTTTCTCTTATACTTTTATAAAAATAAATATCATATTTCTTTAAACTCATTTCCAGATGTAACACTGTACCTCACATCAGTTGAATTTGATAAACTGTGGAGTTCGCCAAGGATGTCCCCTCTCTCCACTTTTATTCAATATATACATCAACTCCATCATCAGACATTGGCAACTAACAATTCATGGAAACATCCCGCTCTTCCGAAATTGTACTCTAGATACATTATTATACGCAGACGATCAGGTTCTTTTTGCTACAAATGAAGACGAGCTGCAATACTCAATATATCACCCGAATATACTAGCACAAAATTTCAATATGAAAATTTCCCCAAACAAAACAAAAATTATGGCGTTCCAAGTTAAACAGCCAGTTAGGAGTAAAATTTGTATTGGAATCCACACGTTAGAACAGGTAAACTCATTTAAATATATAGGTTATAATTTGACATATTTACCTGTTACTGATATATCTGAAAATATTCAACATTTTAATGGAGCCTTAAGATCCATCAACCAGGTTTTCACAACCACGAAAACCCAAAAACATACCAAGTTAAAAGCATATAAAGTTCTAACAAGACCTGTCCTCATGTATGGTAGTGAGACCTGGACTGTCCGAAACTCAGATGTTCACCGCCTAACAACTGTGGAAATGAGATTTCTAAGGAGGACTGCCGGCTACAGGTTGCTTGACCACAAAAGGAATTAACTAATTACAAAAGAATTGAAAATTACACCTATTTATGAACATCTCAACCACTATAGACAAAAATGGCTTAACCATGTCAATAGGATGGACTGTTCCAGACTCCCAAGACAAATTCTCCGCTATATACCACATGGAAGATGATCTTTGGGATGCCCCCTGAAATGATGGACGGAGACCGTAACAGGCCACTAGACCTAATACCTGCAAGGATGAGGATGAGGATGATGATGATGATGATGATGATGATGATGATGATGATCAGTTGAACTTAAACTAAGAGAACAAAATGTGACTCAAAATAAAATGAGCGTAAAACATTTGTTGTCTATCTTATAAAAATTATTTCAATTCCGAAACACGTTCAAGAATGTTTTAATTATAAATAAAACATAAAATATAGTAATTAATATAATGTAGTTTTGTATGTAATCTATTAACTTGAATTCAGTGCATCCTTTTACTTCTTATTGTAAATATGTAGGAACTATTTGTTCAGCATAGCATTCCATTGCTTTTTAATCCCATTACTGGGTAATCTAATTTACAGTTACAACATATACATTTCAGGTAACAGCAACTATATTAATTACAAACATCTTGTTAAAATGAATGGTATAATTTATGGAAATGGACCGCTAAGTGGTAAGTACTCAAGTTCACCGCCTGACTACGAAACTAGCACACCTAGGTTCAAATCTTGGTTGATTTTTTTTTTTTTTTTTCGAAATTTGTCCTTAACCAAAGCGGATTAAAAGCCGGGCAATTTTCGGCGTTGGATACTCGAGCGCATTTTGCCACATTAATTTCAATTTCATTTATCATTCAATACCTTCAGAGCAAAGAAAGCAGCAGTCAGAATTCTTTTGAGGTGGTTTCAGAACTCTCAGGGGAACTAAAGGGCGTTACACGCGAAATTCGTCGAAACTGAATGTTGTGTAATCTGAATCAACAGATGGAACCAAACAGTGAATTACACAATACTTACAGGAATGCGGTCCTACGGACTTCAGCAATCGTCTCTACGATATAGTGGTGAACACAGTAAGCCTTCGAGCCTCTCCTCCGTGATATAAAATGAAGGTTGTACGTACGCAAATGGAAAAAAGAATGGTAATCAGTAATGTATAATATTTTTTACTATCCTACTGAATTCTTCAGGACTTTCAGGATTTTTTTTTCCTTATGGGGTCCTATTAAACCTAAAAATAGGTTACTAAAACTTCACTTTTTAATTTCATCTTTATAAATATCTAAATGTTATTTTATTATTCCAATGCCGCTTTTTTGTGAACCATATTCTTCTTACCATTGCTGTTTCTCCCAATAATGTCATTTCATAAAATTTTCTTCTTTCATATTTAACGATGGACATTTTAAAATCTGTTATTCATTCCGCGGTATCAACTGCAGGCTTATCTAACATCAGTTGAATTGGTTGACAGCTAGATGACACTGAGGATTTGCCATTTAAGCCTAATTGCCTGATATTCGCCTTACATTTCGAGAAAATTCAACCAATTAATAAGCGCAGCACTGAATCAGAAGACCAGTTCTTTTTCTCTAACCTACGCCAGTAATTACATTTTATTGGTTTATTTTACGACGCTTTATCAACTACGATAGTTCTCTAGTGTCTTAGTGAAATGAAGGTGATAATGACACCGAAATTCGTCCAGAGTTCAGAGCCAAAAGTTATCCAACATTTTCTCTTACCCCGGAAAAAAATCTCAACAGAATATGAATCCGGACCCACTCAATTCACCATCAGACATGCTAACCGTTAGCCCATAGCGGTGGACGCCAGTGACTATCACAGTCTTTCTTAAAATAAGTAAAACGTCTTAAATTAATACTATAACTACGTTTTAAAAACATGTTTTTTTCGAAAAACCATGCTACTGATATTGGTTATTGATAGAAGATGGACTCGTCCTCATTTCAACTGAGATTTTTTTCCACAATTCAGTATCGGATTTTTAAAAGTATGTTAATTATATACAATTTCTTTGTAGGATCTAGTTTGTTAATTAAGAAAAATTTAATTACTTCCCTGACAGAAATTGAACTTGGTGCCCTGGATGTCTACCTACGGGCACTATCACTTAAGCCACACCGGAGGGGAGATAAATTCAAATAAAAATTGAAATAGGAAGAGTAAAACAAGTGAATACAAATAGCGGACGATATAGTTACAGCAGCACCGGTACTCCCCTGTTTCAACAGGCATTACTCTTTCCTCTCGAGAGGCTTTGATTGAAATGCGAGCCGAGACTGTCCGCGCTGCTCCCAGAGGTTCAGTGGACCACATGACCGCCGCTGGCACTTCACCCCTGGCCTGTCTTGGGAACGTCGCACTTTGATCGCTTGCGTTCAATTACCTGTCAGATGCAATCAATTACCTGATGGGTATACATACGTGTCATCACATCCCTCGACGCTGATTTTTCTTTCAGTGATATCCAATGAGGCGCAAGTCCGTATCGACTGAGTGATTAATTTAATATGTAACCGATAAATCGAAGATTTCTAGACGCCGAGGACTAAGTAACGCACACTTCACGATAAAAGAAAGGAACTGAACCATACAGTTCCACGTTATTCAAAGCCATTCAGATCTGGGAAGCTTAAGGAACAGCACAGAGAGAATTTAAAAGTGAATATTGACAGAGAGAACGAGAAAGAATAATAAATGCATTAAAACGAAATGCAGACTGAAAAAAGGCAGAGAGCAAGCAGAAAGGAGGAGAGCAAGCGGAAAGCAGGAGAGCAAGCAGAGAGGAGGAGAGCAAACGGAAAGGGGGAGAGCAAACGGAAAGGGGGAAGAGCAGACGGAAAGGGGGAGACCAACGGAAAGGGGAAGAGCAAACGGAAAGAGGGAAAGCAAGCAGAGAGGACAGCAAAAAAAAAGGAGGAAAAAGGAGGAAACCAAACAGAAAAGAAAAAAGCAAACACAAAGAAGGAAAGCAAACACAAAGGAGGAAAGCAAACACAGAGGAGGAAAGCAAACACAAAGGAGGAAAGCAAACACAAAGGAGGAAAGCAAACATAAAGGAGGAAAGCAAACACAAAGGAGGAAAGCAAACATAAAGGAGGAAAGCAAACACAAAGGAGGAAAGCAAACACAGAGGAGGAAAGCAAACACAAAGGAGGAAAGCAAACACAAAGGAGGAAAGCAAACACAGAGGAGGAAAGCAAACACAAAGGAGGAAAGCAAACACAGAGGAGGAAAGCAAACACAAAGGAGGAAAGCAAACACAAAGGAGGAAAGCAAACACAAAGTGGGAAAGCAAACACAAAGGAGGAAAGCAAACACAAAGGAGGAAAGCAAACACAAAGGAGGAAAGCAAACACAAAGAAGGAAAGCAAACACAAAGGAGGAAAGCAAACACAAAGGAGGAAAGCAAACACAAAGAAGGAAAGCAAACACGAAGGAGGAAAGCAAACACAAAGAAGGAAAGCAAACACAAAGGAGGAAAGCAAACACAAAGGAGGAAAGAAAACACAGAGGAGGAAAGCAAACACGGAGGAGGAAAGCAAACACGGAGTAGGAAAGCAAACACGGAGGAGGAAAGCAAACACGGAGTAGGAAAGCAAACACGGAGGAGGAAAGCAAACACGGAGGAGGAAAGCAAACACGGAGGAGGAAAGCAAACACGGAGGAGGAAAGCAAACACGGAGGAGGAAAGCAAACACGGAGGAGGAAAGCAAACACGGAGGAGGAAAGCAAACACAGAAGAGGAAAGCAAACACAGAGGAGAAAAGCAAACACAGAGGAGGAAAGCAAACACAGAGGAGGAAAGCAAACACAGAGGAGGAAAGCAAACACAGAGGAGGAAAGCAAACACAGAGGAGGAAAGCAAACACAGAGGAGGAAAGCAAACACAAAGGAGGAAAGCAAACACAGAGGAGGAAAGCAAACACAGAGGAGGAAAGCAAACACGGAGGAGGAAAGCAAACACAAAGGATATTATAGATTTATTAATTTGTCGTACAGAATAATATCTGTTATATTGACAATTAATATTTGAGAAGAAAAATTCGCTCCGGTGCCAGGGATCGAACCTGGGTCCTTGGTTCTACATACCAAGCGCTCTGACCACTGAGCTACGCCGAATTCAATCCACAGCACCGGATCGAAAGGAGGAAGGTTTCAATGAAGCCAAATTAAAAGAGGGCATTTTCATCGGTCCACAAATTCGCAAAGTTATGGCTGACTCTTTGTTTGACGAAAAACTTTCTATTATAGAAAAAAATAGCATGGCGCGCTTTCAAAGATGTTTTCTCAAATTTCCTTGGAAATTCTAGGGCAGACAACTACATCGAACTTACGGAAACCATGTTAAGTGCCTATGAGAAAATGGGGTGTAATATATCTCTCAAAATACACTTTTTGCATTCTCATTTGGATTTCTTTCCTCCTAACCTTGTAGCGGTAAGCGACGAGCATGGGAAAAGGTTTCATCAAGAAATATCTGAAATGAAAAGGCGATATAAAGTATGATCATAATCCAGCATGCTTGCAGACTATAGTTGGTTCCTTGTAAAAGACAGTCCTGGGTCTAGTTATAAACGGAAGTCATCCACAAATCCTTTTAAATAGTAAGTTCAAATTCCGAGGTTTTTTTCTTTATACACATTAAATATTTTTATTGTTGTGTTTTTTGTGTTTTAAACTATGTAACATCATTTTTGTGACCAGTACACATTTTGCAAGTATTGTGAGGCATTTTGAATCCCTAGTCTGTTGTAATTTTATCAGTATCAGTGAAAAACAAGAAAAAAGAAGTTTTTTCATAAAAAATTCAATTCACTTTCCCCGGAAAATGGTACGTGATGGGGCAATTTGGATTTTAAATTCAGATTTAGGGCACACATATTAGTAATATCACCTATTTATATTTCGGAGCAAAACAAAAAGTAAAAATTTGTTGTTTAGTGAATTATAACACATCGCTTACGATCTTTAGATATGCAGCCCGCATAAGACCGACAAATCGACCGACCGAAGCATAGACAGACCGACATACTAACAAATATACACATCGACAGGCCGACCGACCGACAGATAAACAGAACAAAAGCAAAAAGCAATAGGTACCAATAACTGTAATGTTATGAGTGAGATAGTAAACAACTTCGGTTACATTTTCGGATATGCAACAGCAGTACACAAAATCAATGCAGTATAAAGCATATTATAGGACGCAAAGGCTTTGAGCCATGAAACGTTTGTTTACTGTGGACGGCATAATTCAATGAATATGTTGACTTCCACAATTTTCAGGATATGATACGTCGATATAAACAGGGGGAGTCTGTGTACATTATTATCGGCTTTGGAGCCACTCCCACTCCAAGAATACTCAACACGGAAGGTGGCCGGTGCAACAAGGTTATAGGTCTCCACTGGTTTCGGTGGCTACCGCTATAACCAAGTTTATCTTTTAACCGGTTATTTATGAACTCTATTATGAACTATCGTCGATGGAATTGTGACGGTGAAATTAATTTTGGCGAGGTGAGTCTTTTAGCATTGAAGATACAACTGAGAAAAATCTTAGGGAAAAAACACAAACCGGTAATCAGTCCAAGAGTAATTCCAGATTACATCCGAATCAAAACACAAGTCCCGCTCATTTACTCTACATCACTCCAGAGGCTATAATACTTGTATTTACATATATGCATATACCGCGTGTGTCACTTGCGCCTTCTTTATACATTGCGTTCGCTTCCCCCTGCGGCCTGGTGATGAACAGCAAGCACGCGGAGCAGCAATAATATAGCCTACCAACGTGCTGCCAGCCGAGCTTAAGAATCACTCAACAGCTGTCCATCATTTTGCAGTCAGCTGACCTAATTGCGTTGTTTCAACAGTTTGCTTTACTGAAGCGCTTTAAAAAAACGCCTCAAGGCCACGCGTGGTGATTTCCGTGAGCAGTCAGAACTTCAGCGTGTGAATGGAAATTTTATCAGAAGATTTCAAGAATGCATCAATGCAGATGGAACCACTTTCAGCATCTTTTGTAACAATGTTAGTACTCAAGTGATAACAATAAATGAGTAGGATAAGCTTGAGGACTGATACACGTCGCTAACTAATGCTCCGCGCTTGCTGGCAGTCCGCGGGGAGGAAGCGATCGCACTGTACTAAGTTACGTAATACTTATTCAACTCCGTAAATACAGTACCTACTCATAATCAAATGCAATTTACAGTGTGCGCACAAAGTACGTATACACATTACATTACAAGGTCTGTTTTAGAGCTGTGCGTTTTCCCTTTCAAGCCTGCCTGCCCCGTGTCATTCAGAATACGTCTAACATCCCGCTCTTGACCATGTAAACAACAGGCCGAGCGCAAGCTTGCCTGGCAGTACCCACTCCTTCTCATACCAAGCATAATATGACCCAAGCGAGCCCAATGGGTTGTTACGAAGCCTGTGTGTAGTTTAACTGTAGGCCTACGCTATGGATTCTCAACAAGTGCAAGACAAGTTAAGGTGCGGAGACCATGTTTTGGTTCATGGAAATAAGAATGGATCTGAAGCCTGGAAAAAAAAAATTATCTTGTGTAAATGAAAAAGAAACACTAAAACTAGAGGGTGCTGCGAAATGCAATACGTATGGAAAGATTTTAAAAGTGAAAACAGGTACCTCAGGCATGTTGCGTTATACAGGGACATCATTTTATTTTTACTTCAATTTTTATTGTACCTGAGTTTCTGAATGTACTTCACTCCCACCCCTTCTACTAATGAAGTTCAACCGCCCTCCACACAGATCCAAGACCGCATATACAGTCATAGTAGCCTTACGGTCATAATAAACAGTACGTTCCAGAAATATGTTCGCGTTTTCCAGTGACGAAAAAACTTTCAATATTGAATCATTTTCGCACAGGTACTGTCGTCCATTTGCCTACGTCGTATCGCGGTTTCCACCACCTGCTTTCATTCGCCAGCTAGTGGCTGGGCTGTCTTAGCTCTTTTCTGAGAACATTAATTTCTGTTAGGAATTGGACGTCTACGTAATATTATACCCATACAATTGTTTGAAATAACTTAAATAAAAGGGCCTCGTTAAGTAATTAACTGTCACGTGATTTCCTCCCTTTCTACGACCCTACGACAAAACCACTTTGACGGACAGTAGACAACATGTCTGAGTAATTTTATCTTTTCGGATCGGGCAGAAGTGAAGACTGAATTTACAGTACGTAAGGTACTCTTTTACAGAGTAGGTACAGAATTATTTCAACATGAGTTACTAGTACGAAGGACGAAACTGGTAATTGGGATTAGGTACAATAGTCTATAGTGCGATAATATGCACAATAGAACTGAAGCCTGTATCGAAATGAACGGCCACCATTTTCAAAAATGTGTTTAAATACCCTTATTAAGATTATTTATCAATTTAACTTCATTCTCTATAGTGTATGATAATGTGCTGTAGACAGAATAATATACACTGCATAATGAATATGTCCTCATGGACAGTTTAGTTCGTGAGTAAAAACACTTGTTGTTAATAATGTACTGTATTTTGATTAAACAAAAACCTAATGAAAATTATCAAACTCAAAAGTGTGATATTTCCTAGTTTACGTAAATGGATGAACTACTTTTCTCTCCTCTTATACCTAGTAAAGTGATTTGTTTGTATATTACGCCAGTATCATCGAACTCTAGTCGTGGAAGGGGGTAGCAAACCGTTTATCGAAAGGTATAGCCAGGTTAATATTAGAAATGTTAGTAAAAATAAAATGATGTCCCTGTATATTATGTAAAGTGGAAAGAAATGTTCAAGATGGGTAAAATATTTTGAAAACTGATAAAGACTTTAGTGGAAAGGTGTGTGGAAATGTGCGCGAAAGACTTGAGATCATTTTCTACTGTGGAAGGGGAAGGATTTTAAAGTTAGGACAGGTCCTATTGGATATTTTTTTTCTCCTTAAAAACAGCATTTATTTAGACTATTTCAATAATTGAAGTTTTACGAGAAATAAACCTTGAAATTAACGATAAAATAAAAAGTTAATAGTTATCTTAGACACAACTTTCATGTTTATTGAATCCAGTACTGACTGTGAAAGCTAACTACACGTAAAACAAAACAGAAGAGGCACGATAAGAGCCTGCCATCCTAGGAGCAAGCTCACTGGAACCCGACACACAACACAACACAACACAACACACAAGCTTACTTCTACTGTTGGGTTAAATACGCTCTTGCCTGTTCACCAGTCCAAGCAGGTCAGGCAGGCGGAATGTTTCTGTATGCACAGCTCTAGTCTGTATACACATTACAAAAGGGCAAAGTACCTCTTAGGAATCAAGAACATCCGTATGTCTCCCTCCGTGATCTCTGCATAGTCGAATGCGCCGTCATGTTCTCTTGTGCATGTTAACGAACATTCTTGGGGGCACTATCTGGAAAGCTGCGTGCACCGCATTTTCCAGTTCATCAGCGGGAGCTGCGATAAATCGCGCATTCGTCAAAAAATATTATTAACTTTGCGTGCTGTGCCATTGTTGGAAATTGTTGCAGCATTCGACCGCAAGCGTCCACACGTCTCTCCAAATCACCATCTGATAATTTATTAATGTTCAATGGACGCCAACACTTCAATTTCATGTGCTTCCTCATGGTTGATTCTAGTATTCCCAACTCAGCAGCACGTTTCCGTGTGGATTTGACCGGAGATTGCTGGACAGATTGTGCCACGTCTGCACAACGTTTAAGCCTTGTGGATGGCCTTCGCGCGTCGCGAACACTGCCCGTTGTGAAAGCTTTCTTTTCCCACAGTAACAATCACCAATCTTCGTAACTTTACTACGACAACAATCTACAGGGACATCATTTTATTTTTACTAACATTTTTAATATTAACCTGGTTATACCTTTAGAGAACCGGAAACACCGCTTGCTCCCCCCTCCAAGACTGGAGTTCGATGATACTGGCGTAAAACACAAATCACTCTACTAGGTATAGGAAGGAAGAAAAGTAGTTCATCCATTTACGTAAACTAGGAAATATCGCGATTTTGAGTTTGATAATTTTCATTAGGCTTTTCTTTAATCAAAGTACAGTACTGTATTAAGAATAAGTGTTTTTACTCACTAAGTGAGTTATCCATGCGAACGTATTCATTATGCGGTGTATATTATACTGACTACAGCACATTAGCGTACAATGTAGAGAAAGAAGTTAAATTGTAAAATAATCATAATATGAATATTTAAACACAATTTTGAAAATGGTGGTCGTACATTTCGATACAGGCTTCAGTTCTTTTGTGCATTTTATCGCACTATAGACTATGCATCTAATTCCAATTGCCAGTTTCGTCCTTCGTACTAGTAACTCATGTTGAAATAATTCTGTACCTACTCTACGTACTGTAAATTCAATCTTCACTTCTGCCCGACCCGAAAATATAAAATTACTCAGACATGCTATCTCCTGTCCGTCCAAGTGGTTATGCCGCAAGATTGTAGAAAGGGAGGAAATCACGTGACAGTTAATTACTTAACGAGGCCCTTTTATTTAAGTTAAATTAAACAGCTGTATAATATTACGTAAACGCCCAATTCCTAAGAGAAATTAATGTTTTCAGAAAAGAGTTACGACAGTCCAGCTTTTATAGAGGGGCGAGCAGAAGCAGGTGGGGGAAATCGGGATGCGACGTAGGCAAACGGACAGTACCTGTGCGAAAATATGATTCAATATTGAAAGCTCTTTCGTCACTGGAAAACGCGAACATATTTCTGGAACGTACTATACTCAGTAACTCAGTACTGCTTACTATCTGCGGTCTTGGCCCTGTGTGGAGTTGGAACTTCATTAGTAGAAGGGGTGGGAGTGAATTACATTCAAAAACTCAGGTACAATAAAAATTGAAGTAAAAATAAAATGATGTCCCTGTACTTCTAAAGCAACTCCATCTTGGTGTTTGCAACTGTGCCACAAACAAAAGATGAATCTACAGTCTGAGGTAAGGGGAAGGCTGTTTCCCCTCCTAACAAAACAATGATATCACTATATTTCCGAATTGTGTGGGCGCAGTACAAACCGTTAAAAGTATGATTCGGTTTTGAGTAGGATGTACCAAACAAGACTACATGAGCACTGTATTGAGTGATCCAGTATGAATAGTAATATGTAGCTTGTATAAAAGCGTTATTGAATTTAACTACTGTATACTTATACGTCTTGATTTCCAGAATGCTTTGTGTCGTATTCCTCACGAGTTTGTTCTTTTCCTTGTCGATAAGTTAAACCTGAAGATCACCTCGTCTTCTCAAGAATTCACACAGAATCAATATATTTAAAATATTATAGAGTAGTGAATCGACTTTATACGGATTGGCAGGGAAACAAAGTGAGGGTAATTTGAAAACAATACGTCTCTTGTCTTTGTTCAAATTGATACATTATTATGAAAAGTACTGATACGAAATTAGGCCTAATTACGGATATTTATGAATTGATTAAACTGTCGAAGTTGATTAGTAAGTTTACTGCAAGTGGTTCTAATCATATAATAACTATGTTTAATGAACTAAATGAATTCATAACAAGTTACAATTTTGATCTGCTTGAACAGTTAAACTTGAAAAACACAATCAGTTCAATGTTGTAACAGCATTTTTAGCTTTATAATTAAAAATATAGCCTTTCCTTGATTTCTGTTAGAAGTCCCTATAGTATCCGTATCACATGTTGAACTAGAGATTTTTCTCTAATTTTAACTTACAGTAATTGTTATTTGTTAACAGACAAAAGGACGGCGGAGGAGTAAGAAAATTACGAAACTGTTTTGCAGGTTCAATCTGATGTTACTGTTATAGGATAATTTTTTAATGTTTATAATATGTGCACTGTTATGTTCAGCCTTTTTATGTTGTTCTAAATAGATTTAGAAATGTAACTAGTATTATGTTGATCACAGATCAAATTTGCCCGATACACTTTGTAGTGGAGAAGATCGGAGGACGAGATTTTCTCGAGGTACTCCCATTTCTCCTCAATATTACAACTAAGTTTCACGAACCTCTTCACTTCAGTGGAGTAAAGATAACAGCCGGTACTTCTCTGTGAATGTCCACGACCGAGCCCTAATTTTTTTTGTTAAATTTATTTATACACGCTCTTTAACATCTGTGATCATTTCGCATGTTTAGGAACTGTGGTTATATCACTAGGCCGTTCTTACTATTATTGAGTTCCTATTTCTGTTGTACAGGGACATCATTTTATTTTTACTTCAATTTTTATTGTACCTGAGTTTTTGAATGTACTCCACTCCCACCCCTTCTACTAGTAAACTTCCAACACAACCAAGGCCGCGTACATGCAGTCAAGCAGTACTGAGTATAGTACGTTTCAGAAATATGTTCGCGTTTTCTAGTGACGAAACGGCTTTCAATATTGAATCATATTTTCGCACAGGTGCTGTCGTCCGTTTGCCTACGTCGCATCCCGATTTTCCCCACCTGCTTCTGCTCACGCCGCTGAAAAGGCTAGTGGCTGGGCTGTCTTAGTCTTTTCTGAAAACATTAATTTCTGTTAGGAATTGGACGTCTACGTAATATTATGCAACTGTTTAAAATAACTTAAATAAAAGGGCCTCGTTAAATAATTAATTGTCACGTGATTTCCCCCCTTTCTACGATCCTCCGACATAACTACTTGGACGGACAGTAGATAGCATGTCTGAGTAATTTTATTTTTTCGGATCGGACAGAAGTGAAGATTGAATTTACAGTACGTAAGGTTCGTTTTTACAGAGTAGGTACAGAATTATTTCAACATGAGTTATTAGTACGAAGGACGAAACTGGTAATTGGAATTAAGTACAATAGTCTATAGTGCGATAATATGCACAAAAGGACTGAACCCTGTATCGAAATGAACGGCCACCATTTTCAAAAATGTGTTTAAATATCCATATTTTGATTATTTTACAATTTAACTTCATTCTCTATAGTGTACGCTAATGTGCTATAGACAGTATAATATACACTGCATAATGAATGCGTCCGCATGAACAGCTCAGTTCGTGAGTAAAAACACTTATTGTTAATACTGTACTGTATTTTGATTAAACAAAAACTTAATGAAAATTATCAAACTCGAAATTGCGATATTTCCTAGTTTACGTAAATGGATTAACTACTTTTCTTCCCCCCTATACCTAGTAAAGTGATTTGTTTTTATTTTACGCAGTATCATCGAACTCCAGTCGTGGGAAGGGGTAGCAAAAGGTATAACCAGGTTAATATTAAAAATGTTAGTAAAAATAAAATGTAATATAGTATATACAGAGTGTAAAGGGTATAAGTGCCGTCTTTTTCACAGTCATTGGGGACAGTCTACAGGATCAAAAAAATGTTCATACAACATAGGGTCAAAACTTGATAGTTTTCCTAGAAAAAATATTTCTTTTCTTACTTTATTTGCGTTATACTGCTTATATCGTTAGTTAAATTACGAAAACAATTACATCAGTAGGTATATCTAGCAAAGACTTAGTATTAGTTTAAATAAATATTTGTGTGTTGTTTTAAGCTTTCGTGAAACTAAATAAAAATACATGCTTAAATTTGTTAATAATCTGGCATGAGAGATGTGGCTACGTGTTCAGCAGGCAGTACTCTGCACAGACGTAAGTACGAGTCAGCCGAGTTCAAGCTTCCTGTCCATAGGTATACTGCCGAGCGGATGACAGTTCAGTACAGGGTATTCAATAAACAACTTACAATGTCATTTACAGTTTAGGAATATCATGTTATTAATTTATGGAGAAAGTCGTCGTAATTCAAGTTAGACAGCGTTTTCCTCAAAGAAGGTTACCTAATCGGCGAATTTTTGTAGTAGTTTCTCAACGATTTTTAGAAACTAGGAATCTCTTACTCCGCTTCGAAAATCACACAACCAGAATTTGTTTTAAAATGATACTGCTTTACGGAAGCGGGAGAGATTAAAATTTTGCATTAGAAAATATTTCGTATGATTTTGTGCAGAAAACCATTATTATATATTTTTTAGACGTACAATAAAAAATGGAGCAATATTGTTACATAAAACATAAATTTACCATAATTTTCTATTAATGAGATTGAAAGCTTGTATTTGCTGCTCGTTTTATGTAAACAGCAGTATTATCATGGTCCGCTCCTGCATTAGAACAGAACATCTGTACCGGTATGTCTGTACCCGCTTGAGCTGTACTGTGTACTTCTAAACTCCCTCCTCCCCATCCAGCATCGTTGCAAAAGTCTATTATTGTAAACTTTAATAATTTTAATAATTAGTTAAATATTGCAATTAGAAAAAAAAATGTAAGGACATTTTTTCTTCCTTAGGACATGAATAATCATCAGTTACAATAATGGCACTTATACCCCTTACACCCTGTATATTTAGTATATATATTTAACCTGCTAGAGACATTGGTGATTGAGGCGGTAATGAATCATGGCATGTAAATTTCCAATTCAATTTGCTTTTGTGACTAAGGGAAACCATGAAAAACCTCAATCAGATTGGCCGGCTACGGCGTTTGAACCCGGGACGCTACTGTCCGAGCCAACGGTAAGAGCATTTTTAATATAGGCGAGGGATACGCTTAACTCTTTCTAACTCAAATTAAATTTACAAGCAATCCATGTTGAAACAAATAGCTGTATTAGGACCAATTCAGTGACCAAGTTACGGGAGTGGCAACATTTGAAACAAAACTATATTGATGAAAATGTATTGAAATAGAAGTTATCCAGCAAAATTACCTTCATATGTAACACACAAGTATATAAATGCTATAAAGTTAATTATTGCCATATGGTATCTATAGGTAAGAAACGGTTAATGGTCACCTTGTCGAGGGACGTTACTGTGTCCGTTGCAATTTGGAGAACTAACGAAATGAAACTGCCTGGGACACACTCTGCTGTAGTTCAGGAACCGATCAGTTTTTTATAGTGATTGTCAGAAGCCAGCATGTTTAAACTCGATGTTTTTCAAAGCTGAAGAGCCGAGTGTAGTTTCATCCATTCAGGGCATCTCTACCTTCCGGAGGTTGTACATGCAATGTACCCAACTATATGGTCTGCACATGGATGGACCATCATGCATACTCACACAATATGGGTAGCCTAATACTAACTAGAAATTATCTCGAAGCTATTTTGAATTTGCAAATATGACTTTGAACATAAAATTCGCCACCGACGTAGCTCAGTCGGCTAAGGCACTTGCCTGCCGATCCAGTGTTGCGCTCGGGCACAGCTTGGATTGATCACCTGGTTGATTTTTTCCGAAGTTTTTGCCAAACCGTAGGGCGAATGTCAGATAATTTATGGCGAATCCTCGGCCTCATCTCGCCAAATACCATCTCGCTATCACCAATCCCATCGATGTTAAATAACTGAGTAGTTGATATAACGTCGTTAAATCATTCATTTCATTTAGTGTTCTGTTCAAGGGCAGGTCTTTCACGGCAAACCCAACTTTTTCCAATCTTTCCTATTTTCTGCCTTCCTCTTCGTTTCCTCATATGATCCATATATCTTAATGTCATCACTCGTCTATCATCTGATATCTTCCTCTACTCCGAACTCTTCAAATAACTAACTAAAAAGAACACACAAAATTCTACTAACTTAAAGGGTTAATTATTTTATTTAAAACTAGCAGTACCCGTGCGCTCCGCTGCACCCGTTAGAAATAAATATAAAGTAATTACATAATTAAAATAGGACATTTGATCCAGGGAACATTCGTGTTTGATAGAAGGATAAATCGTTTAATATGTTACTTAATTTAAATTGTATTTAAATAATTAAAATACGATCATTTTGGTCCAGAGACCACTCATTTCGTGCAATGACAATTCCTTTAACATGTTTCTTAATTTTTATTACATGCAACCATAATTTAATAAACATTATATTGTATTATATTATATTATATTATATTATATTATATTATATTATATTATATTATATTATATTATATTATATTATATTATATTATATTATATAAAAAGTGTGTTGATAACGGATGTACTGTAACTTACATAAACATTATTTTAAGAAATACAGGAAACGAATATACAGAATAGCCTATCAAATTTTCTGTGTATAAGAAGCTATTTTAATCTTACCTGTCCTCAATTCACTCAGAAGTTACTGTAATAGCATTACAGCATTGTGTCCATCTAGAGAAACTACACTTTCAAATGGTGAAATAATAATTAATTATACAAATCGGTTAATTTAGCTTCCGATATTACTTCATACAAACACAGAAACATTCTCTGTAGGCTATGTTTAATAACTTTAGATTGTTGTTGTCCAAGGCCCCTTATAGACGAAGTCATTTGTTTATTTCATTCACCGCCTTAGATGACAGTTATTTCAATTTTAAAAATCATTTATCTCATTAAATATCAGTCTTATCAAAATTTTTCAAAGAATAAAACTTATCGGAAATGATTTTTAAAGAAACTTTTGTTATGTAACATTTTTCACAAAAATCAATAAGCGAGATATTTTGATTTATTTAATTCAGGCCCCCTTATAACCCCCTTTTTAAATAACGTATTTTGAATTCCATATAGACTAAAATCTAAGTTACAACGAACTTAATTTATATTCTAATTTTCATCGAAATCCGTTCCGCCATTATCGTGTGAAAAGGTAACAAACATCCAGACAGACATACATACATACAAACAAAAATTTCAAAAAAGCGATTTTCATTCTCAGGGTGGTTAATTATATATGTTGGGACCAATTATTTTTGGAAAATCGAAAATTACCAGAAAAATTTCGGCTACAGATTTATTATTAGTATAGATACTATCACCAAAAAATTGTCTCTGGTTATTTAACAGTCAGCCATTGTAGATATTTAATAATTCTGCGTAATAACAAGGTAAGCTTAGGGGACTATGAGTAAGATCTTAAGGGTGATATGCGTTGATAGGAGCTGCCTAACCTCGTGAAGAGAAATCTTCGTCTCTAAACGCGTAGCAGAGACGTTGAGAGTTGTCGGGTTAACGCAATTAAAACCCTTTAAAGCGTCTCGGAGCGGCAGGAGGCGAAAATCACGTTACATAATTTAAGACTAATCAACTGGATAAGGGGAATAAGGAACGCAACTTGGTTAAATTATTTACAAACCGTCAAATTCCTCGGCGCCTACTTAACGCAATGTGTTTGCTTAACAGTGAGAAGAGAGTACGATGGGGAAACGACCTTTCTGAGGTGGCACGTCGCTGAAAATGGAACCATTCAGCGTATCCTAAACGCTAGATGCTTTTTGGTAGCTCAGTAGGGGAAGTGACAGATTACGACGATAGAGAATCAAGAGTTCAGATCTCGGCGATGGCGGATTGCATTTATAGAGGAGAAATTCAAGATTTTGGGCTCTCTCGTTTTTATAAGTCATTCTACTAAGAGTCTTCAAAATTTCCCTTTCATTACAATCTGTCTTGAAAAATAGGGCATCCTTTGTTCTTGCGTGACGCCGAATAGATCGACCGCCATGGTGAGTGTTCCTGGCGGTTTGTTCAAAGATTTGTAGATGGCAGTGATGGTGGATTCTACACGACTCGTAGATCTGTATAAGAGACACCGGCGGCCTTTTCAGTTGTTGTTTTCCTGACTGGAGCATGATTCGTATAATAATTAGAGCTTAAAAAGGGTATTGGTTATAGGCTACACTGCATCGTACGTAGAGCTTTGTGTTTACAAAATGCCTATGTGCAGGACGACTAGTTACTGTAGCGGCTTCTTGTACAGTCCGCTCCGTATGAATGAACTCACAATGGAATTTACATTTACAGGATTACTTGCGTTTCAAATTAATTAACTCGGAACAAACATTAAATTTACAAAAAATATAATTATCAATTAAGTCAAGCACAATTTCCCCGTGTTCTGACTTCAGTCCTCTGTTCTTTGTCGGATTTCTGTTTCAGCATTCTGATACAACCTCACGTCACTTGAGCAGCAGCACCTCGCAGTTATAGAAACCACTCACTATCTCTCGTGTAGTCCGAATTTGTGCGAGGCGGCCTCGCACTTCGCACGTCGCATGCGTCGGTTCAGAAAAAGGAAGGCTTTAGAGGTGTAAAATTGAAAAATTTCAGATAAAGCACTGCCATGTATAATTAAATTACCTAATGTATTCAGTGAAACAAACATTCATATAAGATACCTGCGAAAACTGTCAAACAGTTTCACTTTTCGCAAGTTCTACAATGTTATATACAATATGAATTTTGCTTATAAATTTGTACAGTAGTAATATGAAACCAATTATGTATCACACTAGAGCAGTAGTTACCAATCTTTTTGTAGGCGCGACTCACTTTTAGACGAGACTTCTGCATACGACCCACCACCTCTATAGGATTGGTAGGGTACTTAAATTCATTCGAAAAATACAGATCCCTGTAAAATCGAAAACAATAATGTTATTCAAAATTAGTGGAAACCCCTCAAAGAACGATCAAAACAGAAAAACGTAGTGCAACAAAGACGCGTATACTAACTGGCTCCGCAATGAAGCAAGCGGCAGTATTGGTATTGTGTAGCGCCTGGTTTGAACGTAGGAATATTACATCTCCTCTCTCGCTCCCTCCCATTCTCAACCATTCAATGCAGCCAAGGTCATTGACTCTACCTGCACGATACCAACAAAACTCCTCGAGTCTCCGCGTTCTGCTTGCCACTTCTGCGGAGCTAGTTAGTATACGCACTGTATTAGGCCTACTTGAAGATCATTTTTAGTAGCCTACTTTGCTGATATATTCGAACACTTAAATACTTTGAACAGCAGTTTGCGAGGCCAAGATGTTAACATAAAAACACTCAGAAATAAAATCAAATGATTTATAAAGATACTTGATTTC
Organism: Periplaneta americana; assembly: GCF_040183065.1. Classification (NCBI taxonomy): domain Eukaryota; kingdom Metazoa; phylum Arthropoda; class Insecta; order Blattodea; family Blattidae; genus Periplaneta; species Periplaneta americana. Next base: position 55,297,566 of record NC_091133.1, read on the forward strand.
TTGACAAAAAATAATGTGATGCATTCAATTGCAATAAAGAACTCGTAAAAGGAAAAGGAAGAATTAATTTAAATATGTACTATCTACTGATATAATGTTGAAACTAGGCTTCATCTCAGAGTGTAGACCAGTTGTGGATTAAAAGAATGCAAGAATACTTGCTTGCAAAAGAAGTTCTTAAATTATTTATAGCATTAGCAACCTCATATTTATCCAAAATAAGCTTCTCATATATGATTGCCATCAAAATGAACAAGAGAAATCTCATTGAACTTGAAACTGATATTACTATGTGTGTATCGAATACAGAGTCCAGATTTGAGAGATATTTTCTGAGAAACAGGTACATTTGTCGCAGTAATAAAATCATTTTTTACTTTAGTGTATAACTACTGAAACCGTTTTTATTATGTCGAATGTTATTTATGTTCTGAACAAATAGTAAAGCCTTGGTTTTTTTGAACCGACGCATGCGACGTGCGAGGTGCGAAGCCCGCCTCGCACAAATCTGGACTACACGAGAAATAGTGCTAGGTGCGCAGACCTCGCATCTCGCAGTTATAGAAACAACTCACTATCTCTCGTGTAGTCCGGATTTGTGCGAGGCGGGCTTCGCACCTCGCACGTCGCATGCGTCGGTTCAGAAAAAACAAGTTTTAGTGTATGTTAATATGGAGTTTTTTTTTGTTATATTTTGTAAATCATCTCGCGACTCCCCTCAGCACTTTACACGACCAATAGTTTGGGAACCACTGCTCTAAAGAATTTCAGCAATTGCTGTATTTACTCCGGAATGAATGAGTAACAGGCCCTAAGCCTCCATCGATGCACATTCTCAACGCAACTGAGCAGAAGTTACTTTAAACTTTAAGCAGGTTACAAAATATTTGTACTAATAAGAGCATACTGTACTAAATATTTTTCAATGGAACAAGCATTCAAGTGAAATACCTTTGAAAAATGTCAATTTCTCTTTTCGCATGTTGCACAATATTATACACAATATAAATTTTGCATATAAATTTATGCGGTAATAATATAAATCAGGTTAAGTACCACCCTAGCTAGAGAATTACTGCAACTGCTGTATTTACTGCTTAACGAATGACGTAACAGGCCTTAAGCCTCCATTGAAGATCATTCTCATCGACGCGACGTACTGGAGAACGGCAGCAATGTAGATACGACACGGCGAAGAACGCAAACTGTGTGCACAAGTTAATTTAAACTTTACGGAGGTTACAGAAATATCTATGGTAACGAATGTAAACTGTACAAAGAATAAGAAATATGTGGAGCAATGAAAAGTCAGCGGCAATGAGGATAAAAAATATATCTACTATATTACGTAAACTTCAGGATGATAATGAATTTTTAATATTCAAGATAAACTCTGAAGGATTCAAAAATTTCTGCATTAGGAAAGTAAAGTGTATTAAAGATAGAAATTATTTGTATTATAAACTGTACGATGTACATAATTTTTAATATTTTTTGTAATTGTACGAAGGACACAAATTATATGTAGTAGCCAATATAGCTAAATTTACGAAGGATGCAATATTTTCTGTTTTACCCAAGGTCATCTGTATGAAGTACACAAACACCATTAGCTAAGGCAAACTTACGAAGAAGGACCGAATACAGTTTTACCGTCCTAAATAAACTAGCCTATACGAAGAGAGAAAATATATCTACCATAATGAACAAAATGAACTGTGCAAGGTAAATTGCTCAGTAATCTGACGACTATACGTCTAGATGCAAACATACCTACAGTATACACGGTATAACTGTATACAAGATAAAAAAATAATTCACTTGTCAATATAAAGCACTTAAAATACAGACATATATTTGTAGTAACACTGTATGGACATTACAAAAATATATGCGGTAAATTATAAATCATTCGCAGGATACTGTATGTGTAATAGACAAGAAAATCTATAAGGATATAAAATATCTGCAGTATCAGAAACAAAGTGTACAAAGGATTAAAAAATACCTTAAAAGTTGAGATGACTGTTGAGAATACAAAAATATCTGTTGTAGTCGAAATAAACTGTACGGCCAACGCAAAATATCTCGTACGAGGGATTCAAAGGACATTAATATTTAACAAAAACTGTACCGAGGATGCAAAAACATTTGTTGTGATCCAGAGAACTTGTAAAGGAGAAACATAAACATCTTTAGTGCCATAAAAAGTGGAAAATATATTTAGCAATCGAGATTACTGCAAGGCTGATGCAAAAGTATCTGTCGTAGTCGAGATAAAGTATACGAAGTACAAAAAAAGTATCTTCAGTAGCCAAAACAGTTCTGAGGATGGAAAAATAAATGAAGTGGTAGAGGCAAGTCGTACGAGGGAAACAAAAATATCTGGAGTAGTTATAATCTGTCGAGTAAATAATTCTTTACAATTACGCTACCAAAGGAAGGTAAATAATTTATCCATAATTACCCATCTACTGATTAAAATACGTATATTCCAGGCATACTAACAGCCTGAACTAACCAATCCTAACCTGTCACTGATACTCGACCTCACGAAAATTTGCTTTTTATATACAAAAATATCTACCAAAAAGCTTAGGCCTGTATGCAAAGCATGTCATCCCGCCTCGCCACCTGCCACACTTTCAGAGCAATTTTTCGGTGCGAAATTATTGGTGTCGACACTCAATTTTTCTTTTGTTTACTATACATATGACTCAACTAGAAGCCTATAGTACCTTAGCGAGGTAACACAATAGTAATAAAATAATAATAATAATAATAATAATAATAATAATAATAATAATAATAATAATAATAATAATCCGTGGCGCTACAACCCGTGAAGAGCCTAGACAGACCAGCCGGCTGCTGGCATCACACCCACATGCCGAAGCGGAGGTGAACGATCATCCAACCAGAATGGAAGTACCGTGTGGTTAGCACGATGATCCCCCCCAGCCGTTGTAGCTGGCTTTCGCAACCGGATTTCGCTACCTATCGTAGCTCCCCAAGTGCATCACGAAACACAATAGTAGGCCTACATAAAAACGAGTTGATTAAATAGTAAACAGTAAGAGAGAAAAATTTTGATAATTTTATTATCTCCATAAATGTATGGAGTGAATCATACACGGTAAAATTCGATATTAAATTCCCAGCGGATAACATCACTATGTGGTAGATGAAGAGACTATATTCTGGTACATCACTACAAATGCTGCAGATTACTAACAGTAATTCATGGTGTTTAATAAAGAAGTTTTGTTTTCGAACCGTGTAGATCATACATAATATATATGGCTCTCTACTTACCGGAATCCTCGAGTACGACGTCAACCAGACCCAGGGGTTGTTGGCAGCAACTTCGCCCTCAACGGGCACCGTGGCGGCCGGGGAGGCACTGTTACCACTCTTCTTCCCTCCAGGTTTATCCCTCTCCTCCAACTCCTGCCTGAGTTTGGGGTTGAAGAACTCGACGTTGGCATCCTCGGTCCCCGGAGGGTTGACGGTGTTGTCTTCCACAACGGAGGCGCTTCGACGTCTCCGGAAGAGCTCCGGAGGGTCTGCCTGCTGGGCGAGTAAGGCGGAGCACTTGCGGTCCACGTGCGCGGTGTACGAGTACAGGCAGTAGGAGAGCACGAGTTCGAGCACCAGCAGCCACAACAGGCTCGCGTACACGAGGACCGCGCTCCACGACGGCGCGGACGTCATGGTGCTACTGCACCACGCGGCCACCGACTGGAGTGGAACACGGCGGCCGGCACCCGCTGCCGCTCGCGCATGCGCCCACTCGCATGAATGACGGCTGCGTGAACACAGGGGGCAGTGAGAATACGAGAGCAGAGTAGGAGATTAGCAAATACCAATGTAAAAGTAATACACGCTAGTATAACTATTCTAGGTTCTTGGAAAATGAACAATACAAATTTTAATGATATAGCAGAATACTAACAAAGCGAACTATTTTATCCGATAGGTAGGGGAGATTGTTGTACCTTCAGCATAGTGCTCCTTTGAACATTTTTTGTTTTTTAATTTTTGCTGTTACCTAGAGAACTCAAACTGAAGTAGATTATAGAGAAAGCCGCTAAGTAGCTCTGGTCGTAGTTTATTATTATTATTATTATTATTATTATTATTATTATTATTATTATTATTATTATTATTATTATCCAAATATTGAAACTCTATGTTACCCTTTGGTATATTAGGGTTGTAGTTTGTTACATGTGAAATACATTATGTAGAGATAATACACAATTTTAAAGAAGTAGTAGTAGGCATGAGTCATAGTTACAATATAAATACACTAATTAATAGACAGTAAACAATACTAAATACGTTATGCAATAATTACATGCAGTTAAAACAAAATTAAATAAAATTAGAAATTATAATCGAAGGTGTAGAGATATTGCAAGAATATGACATAAATTTGCGATTTTATACATAATTTTAAGCAATAGTAAAGAGAAAATGCACAAAATTGACTTAGTTACAAATTAAACAGCTAGTATATAAGTGGTTTGCGATAGTAAAGAAATGAAAACATAATTACTTACGGTTACAAACTATATACCTGTCATCAAATACTGAACAATAGTAAAATGTATAATACAAACATAGTTATTGTTGTTATTACTATTATTATGTCCCAAAGAGAGACAATTTGTTTTAGATAGTGCATTAGGATTTTATATCATCATTAATTTACATACACTTAAACACTGGTCGTAGTTTCTGTTTGATTTACTGCAAAGTGTGAGTTCCGTGGACAAAGAATTTTTTTTAGTATCAAAAGTAAACATTTAGTTCATTGATATAGTATGTTTTCTAACACGAAACCAGATTGTATTTGTTAATATCTTTCAAGTACAGTGTGTTCCCTATCATCTGATCAGTAATAACATATTTTAATTTCCATGACTTATTCGAGTCTCTAATTTTGGGAGCCATATATTTTTAAAAGTGCACCCTCTTGTACCTTTGAACACAAAACATCTTGTATCATGGAACATGTTCCAAAGTACACGATACTATCGGTTTTTGTTTTTTTTTTTTATTATTATAAGATCATGTCACGAAGTAATTCTGGAGTTAAGAGACCCCTAATTCATCCGGATGCCTTGAAGAAAGCTGTTCAAGCAGTTACTGCTCCTTCAGGAAATAAAATCTAAATCAGAGAAGCCTGCTCTGGTTTATGATTGCAAATACATTTTAAATATGATTGTCAGTTTTTTACAGCTATATTCCCACCTATATTCCATGTGTTCCAACTTACAAGAGGGTATGTTCCACGGTACACAAACCTGTTGTACCTCTGAACACATTACATATCCCTTCATTTTATTTTTTCCATCCTTAACAGAGCTGTAAAACACGAAAATACATACAGGAAGTTGTAAAGGAATCTTCAATAACTATTTCAAGCATTTTTCATTTCAAAAATTTCATTTCTCAAAATTAAAACAAATTAAATGTCAAAAGTGTTTAAAGGTACAACAGTCTCCCCTACCGTAGCCGTGGTATCATAGTAAAGTATAAAATCAACAAATCTGTTAAAAATAAACAAGCATTATTATTATTATTATTATTATTATTATTATTATTGTTATTATTATTATTATTATTATTACTTCAGAAGGATCAAAAACAAGAATGTGGCCTTTACCCTACACATTTCAACATAAAGGCTATTTGGCAAAATCTTCAGTTAAGTGGACAAGAAAGTGTAAAAACATTTTATGTTCATGTATTTATTCACACTGCAAATGGGTATATACCCGGTGGCAGTGGTAACTAATTACACTCAATAATGGCAATTAATAATAAACACAACTAATAAGAAACAATAATTAATAATAATAATAATAATAATGAAATAATAAGAAGAACAAGGAGCATCCTAAATGAAATTAAGCATGGTCACTTAAAATAACATTTAAAGTAGGCCTAAATCTAATTTGTATCTTAACCCTAAGTTCGAACTAAGACCCACGAGTGTGACAGGTTCATACCTGCACAAGTACCTTCCGGCACTACACTTATTTTACTGTCAACTCACTCACTGCACTGATTCTACCCGATTTCACTAACACTTCTAAACATTTCACTGTTCAAATACATTGCACAGCCACTTCACTGACACCAACACACTTCACTTACACAATAGACTTCACTGACACTACACACTTCACTGACACAACACACTTCCTCACTGATAGAACACTTCAAATAACAAGATATCAATTACACCCTTTGGTGTGAAAGTGAACAGTGAAACGTGTGTAGGGATGGTGATTTTTATCAATTTGAGATTAGAAATTTAGCTGTTTTTATATTGATATTTAGCATTTTGTAGCATTTATACATTCATCATTTAGCGTTTTGTAATGTTTTGAAGGAAAACATGGACTGAGGTTAATACAAAGACATAGGCCACGTCTTTTGAAAATAACAGTGTGGAATTAAAATCATCCTTACATTGAGATACCTAGTAAAATTATTTTTTATTACCTTGTTAATCTTGTTTATGAATCAGTGACACCATACACCACACTTGCATATTTTATATGAAATCTTTCTCTTTCTTTCTTATTCTGTTCAACCTCTCATGTTCTCCGACTTACACACCATTGCGGGTAGGGAAGGGAGATTCTTCTGATCGTATACTAGACATCTTACAATTGAGGGGCTCCCTGATCATGGGATCGGCATGACGCAGGACAACCACAGAGACATTACAGGACAATCACAAGACAACGAATAAATACCCATGCCTGTGGACGGAAGATACGCGTAGGTTTACATTTCTTTCATTGCCTGCGCCTGGAATCGAACTTCGGACCGCTTGTTTGGGAAGAGCGCACGCTATCCACATAGCACAACGGTAGACCAGTGGTGAATTAAAATCATAATTACTTACCACAGAAATAATAATAATTGATTATTCTGTTGATTATGTTCACGAATCAGTGACACCACTGGAAAAAAAAAATTATAGAACACACTTGTACGAGTACAAAGGCATCCGCATCTCTTTTTGTGTGACGGAGGTAAAAACTGACACCAAGCTTTCAGAAAAAAAGAAATTTCAAATATTATGTAAATATAAACTTAACTTTATATAAGATATATTTTATTTTAAAAAATCGTCGGTTTTTTGCATTTATATCGTATTTTAGGACAAATTTCGCACATTGAGAACATTTCGCATTTTATCGCATATTCAAAATTCATTAAAAAGGAATACACAGGTCGCAAAAAATGAAAATACAAAAGCACAAGCCTTTACAGTCATTTCGCATTTTATCACTCTTGCGAAAAATCATCATCATTACGTATAGTACATTGTAGGCCTATTATTGTTAGTAATTGTTTATTGTTAGTAAAATAACATGTACAAAAATATAGTCTTAATTCTTCCCTGAAGGAGTAAAAACTCGTGCTCAGGGAGCTATCTAAACATATACTTAACACAAAGAAAGATCATTTTTTGACACAAAGTGGGTCAAGGAAAAAAATTGTAGGAATAAATTAACTTTAAAAATATAATTTCAATTTTAACAATTTAACTCATACAAATACATATACATATTAAATCAATATATATTCTTTAAAAATTAAATTCCTGACGCTATTTTTTAAATTTCTGATACTAAAATTTTCCAAATTTGGGTGTTTTTCAATTATTTTATTATATAGCCTTGGACCAAAGTAGGTACCATGGCTAAGAGCTGTGCTTGTGAAACACATTGGTTCCTCTAGTCGTATAAAATCGGATCTTTTAGTTCCATATTTATGATGATACAATTTGAATTTATTGCGATTTTTATGTATGATGTTTAATAAGGCAATATAAATTTGTTTAATTTTCAAAACATTAAAATCAGTGAACAAAAGCTAGGATGAGTAATCAATTGGTTTATTAAGGCATATTTTAAGGTGATGAGATAGTGATTGCAGAAGGTGAAGAGGATTTGAGCTACATTGTAAGAAAATTGAAGTAAGAATATGAAATATGTATGCAGGTTGGAAGTGAAATAACCCTGAAGATTTTCAGAGTGAATAGCTCATTTTGTATGTAACAAACAAGTGCAATACCATATTGGTTGAAAGTCCATAGTTTTCTCATAATTTTTTTTTCGCAAATGTTTAACATCCTCTTATTCAGTAACTATTGGGAGTAGAATAGTGATTTTTGTCCATATCGATAAAAAATCTAATAAATAATCATTTATACTTCTGGCGTATTTCAATAGCCTAGATGTTTTTCGTGTAAATTTAATTTAAAAACCACTAATTTGAAGCCACTGACCGATGCAACCAGCTTGCAACATTGTAGTCAGAAATGGAGATGGGAGGTGGTTCACTAAGGCATACAGACCTGAATTTGTTGACCTCTTACATCTGTATTACGAGAAGAAAGAGCAGTGTGTTAACGGTGATGTTGCCAGACTGCTTTAAACTTCCAACTCAATTTTCTAATTAACAGTGCATTTACAATCACAAATGGTAATTGGTTTTCTATTATATAATTTGTGTGTACGTTTTGTAAGCAATGTTCGTAAGTATGATCATATTACCCCATCCCTGGAAACAATAGGTTGGCTTAAACTAGATAAGAAAAGAAATTTATATTCATTTCTCCTTCTCTTCGAAATCTTGAACTCTTCTATTCCTTCGTACCTGTCGTCTCGCTTCACTTATCTTTCTTCCCACCACAATCTGAACACACGCTCTCGCCATGAAACAATACTAACAATATCAACCCATCGCACCTCCTCATACTCATCCTCTTTCACAATAGCCTGCCAAGACTCTGGAATTCGTTACCTGCTAGCATCAGGGACTTTCGAAATAAAATTGAATTCAAACGCAAACTTACTAGGCACTTGGTCAGTAATTGAGACTCGTTCAGACATGGTTTCTTGTAAATAGTTCTCTTAATCTATCACAAAATATCTCAATATATGGTAATTTCATCACTATATAATTTTGTTATTCTATGTTTAATTTGTAATTCAGTAAATACAAAAATATTTTTTGTTCTTAACTTGTATTATAAATTGCCTAGCTTTCATTAATCAAGTAATCTTGTCGTACTTTAATTTTTATTGCAATTGTAATTGTAAATTTAATATTAATTGTAATTTTATTCTTCATATTATAGTTGTAATCCCCTGGTAGAGGGGCAGAGAAGGCCTGATGGCCTTATCTCTACCACGTTAAATAAATAAATACTAATAATACTACTAAATAAATTAACTTAAGTGTACCCTTTCGTCCTTTTCAATCTGCAGGATTCACTTTCACCCTCCTCTGTGTTTAGCCAACAGTCGGAAGACTGATTGGAACCTCATAAGTAGACAGCGGATTTTCGGTCCCTTGGCTTACGGATGGAGCATAACAATGAGTTCAATGCAACTGACGTACACCTAACGTTCAGTATCGGGACCGAAAATCCGCTGTCTTCTGCTAAGTGACACCAATCAGGCATCACTCATAAGGTCATAAGGCAGCTAGGCATTAGATAATGGGGTTGGATGGCCAGTTCCTTTCCCCCTTCATTGCATACATCCCTGAATAACAACACAGTTCACTAATCAGAGTTAAGATGTCTGCAAAACATAATTTTATTGTTTTTCCTCTTACATAACGTCTAGTGAGATGTACTGTCTGATAATAGATGTATATGCCAGAATCTCAATCAGAGGTAAATATGTAATTACTGGATTGAAAATTAATTTTGTAAAATCAGAATGAATATTGTATTATCGGAAATAAAACATAAAGGATATGGAATTACGATATTAGATAATTAAGGGTATTAACAAAAGGAAGTAATAAAATAGAATATTAAAAACGAAATAGCACAGAAAATGAATAAGAGAAGAGCAGCTATTAGAGAAATGAATGGGATATGAACGGACAAAGAACAAACACACACGCCATGATAACAACGAAGAGACTCGGTGCAACTATTATTCAGAGCATTTTTTACGGATAGATATGGAAATCTCTCTCTCTCCCTCCCTCCCTCTCTCCCTCTCTCTCTCTCTCTCTCTCTCTCTCTTTTGTACGGAGGAGGGACCCGAAGATTTGCACTGCAGCCTGAGGCTTATTGTGCTTACCACTCCTATTCTGTGAATGATTGGGTAGCAAAACGGCTGCGCTCTTGTACAAATACAGCACGCTGCACCGTGAACTTAACCTGAACTATGGTATGGATGATGATTATATGTGAATTAATGATGGCAAGCCCACCTGTGTAAGTTTATTTTCCAGACTCTTCTGAATCTTGACTTAGGTCCGTTTGAAGAACATTAAGTTCATTAAACCTGCACTGTCCAAAAGAATTAGCGGAATATATTTTTGAACGTCTGGTATTTTACTGTAATTTTGACACAGGTGATATCAGTGGTCATATTGCATAGACTGAGACCTTGTGTATTCAAAGTAGGAAACATCGGAATCATACTGTCACTATAGTGCAATGCAGTGCCGAAGACCTCTCAAAACGAAGTGAATACCCATGTGTAGTAGGGTTGTCAGATTATTTTGACAGGAATTCATATTCATTTGTTTAAAAGTCGCCTTTTAAAGAAAAAAATCGCCAAAGATTTTAATTTCACACGATTGTAGGTAATATAATATTGATAAATCAGCAAGTTGTCTTCAAGTCCGCTTCCCCCCCCCCCCCAAGTTACACTCGACAGTTCTTACTATACTTTTTCCACTTTTCCATTGTAATTATACAAAATATTAATACAAGTAATATCACAGAAAGATATATTAAAATACACAGAATGAAAGAGGCAATAATGAACTCACTGTTTATCACCATCTGATTAAATAATTAAACCCACAATAAAAATAATAAATAACTCTTTAATTTATTTATTTTACGGTACTTTATCAACTGCTATGGTTATCTAACGTCTGAGTGAGATGAAAGTGATAATGCTAGCGAAATGAGTCCAGGGCCGAAAGTTGCCCAGCATTTGTTCTTAATGGATTGAGGGAAATCTCGGAAAAATCTCAACCAGTTAACTTGTCCCAATCAAGATATGAACCCGGGCTCGGTTGTTTCACGGTCGGGCATGCTAGCCGTTACTCCACAGAGGCGGACAATAAGTAAATTTTAATCACTAGTGCTATAAATGATACTCAAAGCGAATAACACAGTAAAAAAGCTGATCAACTACAATTTTCCTTGTCAAAACTCACGAACTAATTACTAATTGAACATAAGTTGCAACTTGCACTGCATTTAGTCTATGCACTGGAGCATCCTCAGATAAGTGATGGAATGGCGATGGGGAAGCCCCTTCGAAAACACGTAGAGGCGTAATAATGTGATTTAATATAGGTTTAACCCAATTCACGTGGGTTTCATTTATCGTATAATTTATTAAAATATACTCATTGATTTAGACATCGAAAACCATGTCATGCCAATTTAAACTCAAAGAAAAAGATAAGATTTTAAAAAATGACACGGAGTTTTCATCCTCCCAAATTTCGCTCGCCAAAATTTTTAGTAGCCCAAAAATTCGTATATAGCCTGAAGTAAAAATTAGTCGTAAACAAGGCTTCAGAGTAGCCCAATCCGCGACATTTCGCGCAATATAGCAACCCTGGTGCGTCGTAGCGAGATAAACAGACTGAAGTAGTCAATTGTGGAGTTCTTATGACAACGGACACGTAGGCTACAATGAGACATCTTAACGACGTACAAGTCCAAAGAGGAGCCAGTTTAATCCAGGGAGGATTGCCAAGGTCTTCGTCGGTGTTGCCGAGGTCTTCAATGTCTCCCCATATGTCATAATATATCTGTTATGGAATCGATACAGCGAGACAGGTCAGTTCAGCAGGCGGGTTGGACAAGGTCGTCGACGCATCAGAACTCAAAATGAAGACCGTCTGGTCATTTCTGCTTTGCGTCGTCGTACCGTCAGTGCCAGAGAACTGCAGCAAGACCTTAGAAGGGCAACTGGAGTCACGTATCCGATCAGATTGTAAGGAACTGGCTAAGAGAAAGGAACTTACGACCGAAACGACCTGTTCAAGTGCCCCGCTTAACGCAGCAACATCAAGCAGCTCGCCTTCTGTTCGCCCGTAACTACGTCAATTGGCATCTTCGGCATTGGAGAGCTGTGTTGTTCACAGAAGTCACAATTACCTCTGACTCAGAGTGATGACGTGTACGTGTATGGAAGTGAGCGTTACTTGCCTAATATTATAGTAAATCAGGCATGTCAATTGATGCCCACAGGAGCAAGCGCGCGCTTTAGCGCCCAGGAGAACCTGAGCGCTTTACAGCGGAAAGGAAAGAGACGGACGAAAGAGGTGGTATATGCCGCTTGGTCGAGCTATATTCAGGGATGACCAGCACTGATTCAATAGATGAAGGGAAGAGAACTTATTAAAACTGTATCCATGTTAATTTTTAGATTTGCCTGAGAAGTATAAGTGCATTATAAGAATGTAAGTTTTAATTTTAATGCTCATTTTTCACAAGTTTGATTTTTTTATTCAAAAGAAATATTTTCTCAACTTTTCGTATAGAAAAGTTAAATTTTCAGGTATAGGCCTATTTATTTAGTAGCCTTACAGAATGTTTTCGTAAATCTAATATACCGTATATACGTATTAATGAAGATAGTGTATTGAAAATTTTGAAAATATTCGCATGGAAATTGTTTGTAAGGAAATGAATTAACAAAGCAACTACTGTTACATCATAAGCAAAAGATACGTGCCCATGTGTTGTAAAAATGTCGCTCTATAGCTTCAGCAGATTTCGAGAAAATAATTTAATATTCTGATGATAGGAAGTTGCTCACAAATATCACCTTAAAAGCATAATGCGATAAGAGTTTTGTTATGTAATATTAGTTACGCTTAAAACAGATACAGTACCTAGGTAACTTTACTTTGTACTGTAATATTGTTTTGATTAGTTTATTGATTACTTTTGTAAGGCTAAAGATACCATCAATATAAATTCCAACTTATCATGTCATACTCAATCTCTTTCTTTGGAATCACTTTCTTTATGAATGATGTGTTTCATCCACTTGTCCACACCTGTGGAGTAACGGTCAGCGCGTATGGCCGCGAAACCAGGTGGCCCGGGTTCGAATCCCGGTCGGGGCAAGTTACCTGGTTGAGGTTTTTTCCGGGGTTTTCCCTCAACCCAATACGAGAAGCTGGGTAACTTTCGGTGCTGGACCCCGGACTCATTTCACCGGCATTATCATCTTCATTTCATTCAGACGCTAAATAACCTAGATGTTGATACAGCGTCGTAAAATAACCCAATAAAAAAATTCATCCACTTAATACAGTATAATATTATATTACTATGGAATTTAAGTGAATATTCCTTCTTAACTCTCTATTATGTTATTAAGATTTAAAACACAAGTGCAATATTAAGAAATCAGTGTTAGTACTTTTGTTTTACAGACAATATAGATAATTTTAAACAGAAAGAAGCCATATAAAAATAACGACATAAAATTTCACGTTCCGTTTGAAGTTTGTGCACCACTGTTTTCTTAATCCAACAGGTTGCTTATTCATATACACAACCCTTCCTCTTTCCATACTTAGTGCTTGCTGCCCGCGCACGACGTCAAGGTCAGAAAAATGCGCTTGCTTTGACATCACTGCAGTAAGTGGACAGATTCGGACAAGGTTCTATGATGATGTGGGTGGTATTAGTGTCGACAGCCGTACAGATATTGTCGTTGTTAGACGCCGCCTTACCGTTAGGAGTACATCAACCAGATCTTATTAGACCATGTGGTGGCTGCTGCATATGGTGTTGGCTCTGAATTCCTTCTCATGCACGAAAATGTCAGGACGCATGTACCAGGCTTCTTGAGAAGACTTCAAATTCAAGCGGTGAGTCCCGACCAGAATCCCATCGAGCACGTGTGAGCCATGCTTGACAGGCGTGTTCGTCATGGTCTTGTTGCATCACAGATTCTCCAGTAACTCTCACAGGCTCTCATTGAATAATGGGGACGGACACCATAGTGTAGCGGTGACCAAAGCGGGTGTCGTGATTACATCGTGTAATCACATTCATTCAAATGGGTACGAGGAGTTTCCTATACATTGCTATGTTTTTCATTCATGTACTGAAGGCAAGCAGTGGCGGTATCATGTCGCTCTACAAACTCTGTCTCTACAAGCAGTAAGAGATGGTTTCGTAAAGAATGAGAAGGAGAACTTTTTTGTTGTTTTGTCGGACAAAATGTAATATGTTTACTTTGCTCAACGGTTCAATTAGGATTATATAGAAACATTAATTGCCATGCTGAATAATGTATTATTATTATTATTACTACTACTACTGACCACTAAGTATGTTCTACAATTCTTCTGCACATGCATGAATATTGATATTTTTAAATCTTCTCCTAGAAGGATAAAATTATTAGGTTTTATCTCAATTTTAATCTTCTTAATCTTTAGATTAGAGTAACTATTTATTAGTTATTCATTTAATAATAATATTGTAGAAAAACTTATTCAATATTATGTACCAACGAAATATTAAACACCAGGAATTGACATGTCTTAAATCATAGCTTAGGTTATTTAGCGTCTGAATGAGATGAAGGTGATAATGCCAGTGAAATGAGTCCGGGATCCAACACCGAAAGTTACCCAGCATTTGCTCATATTGGGTTGAGGAAAAACCCCGGAAAAAACCTCAACCAGGTAACTTGCCCCGATCGGGAATCGAACCCGAGCCACCTAGTTTCACGGCTAGACGCGCTAACCGTTACTCCACAGGTGTGGACTAAATAAATGTAAGGAAGTCAGCTACCTAATGGGGTTTGAAATATCTCGTGCTCTAAAGCCTTTTAATAGAACAGAATTTCTCAAAAGAGTAATGATTAAAATAGCTTATTAAATAACTTGTCCATAAGAAGTTTTTAATTTTGAAAAACTACGAATTTCTCGACCAAGTATCGAGAGAAGAATTTAGAAAATTCCTGATTATATTCAAGAGGAAGGTTCAAAAAAGAAGCAAGAAAAATCGTATATTATTCACTGGCTTTTGATGACTGCATTTATCCGTGGGATTGATGAAGATGTTAGTTCAGGAACCACCACTGGTTGTAGTTTTCATGCCAAGTACCTTTCCTCCCTCTTCTTACTTCATAGGCTGTCTGTCGCATGTAATCGAGTTTTGGTCACCGCTGCCATAGAGTAAACTCCGTAGACTTTTACGAAGTATGTCACGGAGGACATATACGATACTAAAGCTCTTAAACTCTGCAGAAAACCAAACTGGATGACTGGATGAGCGGCTACTTTCACTTTGCTTTTGACACTATTCGTACATTTAAGTTTGTTTTGTAAAAATGAATGAGCATCAAATGATGTTTTGCTACGTAATGTATCTGTAAAGAATACAGGTATATCTGGTAGCATTCCTACTTGTCCATTATTGTTATATGCAGTATGGAATACGTTCAAAAACGTGTTCCGCTAATTCTTTTGAACGGAGTATATAACAAGTAGATTGACTGTAAATACTTCAGAGAAATGTCAAGATAAATTCAACTATATAATGAAATAAAATATGCGGGAACTAGAAGCGTCAAATTTATTTTATCAGATTCTGTGACTTTTCTCATAACTTGTCATTTTGACTTAGTCCAGTTTGGAAACCACCTCTTCATATCTACGTAAGAGGCACCTGATCTCCCCATGTTCTTTCTTGCCTTACGAGGACATGACATAATATGTGCGTAGATTTATGAGGTACAAGAGGCCACGACCAGAGATAGGTATGCGGAATTTATAACTGGAGAGGAATATGTAGTGTGGCGCATGGTGGAATCGGCTTAGCCGGGCAACACAATGGGCACTCAACTCATTCCATCACAGGTGCATAAAAAGATTACTTCGGCTGAAGTTATTAAGGTTTCTCCATGACCTGTCTGATAAACATCTTTATCTCCATCTATCTTTACATCACATTGGGGCTATAGAAAATGAGAAAAAGACTTAGTTAAAATGCAAAGTGTTGGAGAATTAACTGTTTAGTATTGAGGGGAAACGGGAGAAGCCTGGCAAAACCCGATCTCCTCCATCATATTATCAACTAATAATAGAAATGAAGAGTTCGCGGGAAAAACGATGAATGTCACAGTTTTGTTAAGGTTCATGTCATTATCTAACTCAATGGATCACTGCGAAATTTATTGTTGTTCTTATGAAAAATGGTAAAAAGGAGAATTATCACCACGAATACAGTAATCCTTTCCTTTATTTTCTATAGAAATAGCACTACATCTTGCAGTTATAGACTGAATTAGATCATTATCTAATCCTTAACAAAAATGTGACATTCATCGTTTTTCCCGCGAACCTTCAAATGGTTATATAGTTTCAGTCAGCAACTTATCAAAGTATGTAAGTACAGAAGAAATTTTCTGTCACATCACATTAAATTATAGGCTATTTCCACGAATATTTTCAACTTATATAAAGTCATCTTCAGGTGATAGACACAATAAAAAACAACAAAATTGAACACAGGTGATAGACATTAGGTGAACACTTGTATGCATTACAAAATTAAAACTGTAAATTCATTATAAAAGAATATAATGTGGCTCTAAGCCATAACAGCATGTAATATATAACAATAATTAATAATGAGTTAAAATGGTCTTGTAATAATGAAAACCACACTTTGATTAATTCTACAGATGTCATGTGACTAATAATAGATTGTATGCATATATTTAAAATTAAAGTTTAAAATATTTAAAAGTTTAAAAACGACGGAATTATCCACACAAGCCATACAGGGCCATATTCATAGACATTCTTAGAGCGCGCTTCCGGTGGATGATCGGCGAACTAACGTTTTTCATATTCATAAACCAGTGTTAGCGATATGATATGAATCCTGTACAAGTAATCAGTCGATAACCGTGGCTAGTTTAGCACGCTCCTAGCGCGGGCTAGCGAAATGTCTATGAATAGCACCCACAATGTTCAAGCAAGCAAATTCTATGAAACGATGTAGATATTGGCATTCTATGTGTGTTTTCAGTCACTCGTAGCAATGAGTTGTAAAAATATCTGAAATTAACCAAAAAGATGTTTGTTTATAATGTAATTTGTAAAGGAGAAAAGCATGAATAGTGCTTTATATCAATACTTACAATACGTAAGAGGAAGATGTATCCAAATGTTATCAACTAGTCAACATCTTGGATCAAACCCGACTAACCGGGCTCTAGCACTAGATTACCGAAGAAACAGTGGAATAAGTTAGCCGTTATACATCATAACGAATGAGTGACGAGAGTAGAATCTCTTGTAAGAAATTAAACATTTACTTGCAATGAAAGAAACGTTCGAAATTAAGAATTTCAAACTTAAAAAAGAAATGTACATTATTAAAGCGGATCTGATTAGTGAAAGGCGTACACTCATCTTAAATTTATGAGCTCAGAACTTTTACAGACGTCAGCCAGTATTTCGCTCTGAGTATTTGAGACTAATTTAATACGGGCGTGCAGCCATTGGTTTTCAACATCTTTTGAACTTTGGCTTTTGAATCGCTCCATTATGCATGTGAAATCTTTTTAGGCATGGAATTTAAAGCTAGACTTTTATACACTTAGCAAGTATAGAACTTTGATTAATTTCGATTTGTGGCAGATGAAATTACTCTCTTTGCTTGATCATAGGAAGCGTTGAGGTAAAAAAATGTGTACATTCCAGCTCCCGTCTCTATATAATTATACGCACATCGATTTCAAGAGTATCGTATTCGTACTTTAAATTTTACCCCACTATTCATTGCAGCAGCTTCAAATTTCGAGATCATCTACAACTCAATCAGCTAACGACGTCTTATCAAGGAGACAAGAGCACCATCCCTGCTATATCTTCATAGATTTGTGATGATGGAAGATAGTGAACTTTCCTATTAGGGCTTTAGATCTCCTGTCATTCTTATATTATTATTATTATTATTATTATTATTATTATTATTATTATTATTATTATTATTATTATTATTATTATTATTGTGCCACATCTGACACCAAAATGTTATTGTTGTGCCCCATATCTGACACCAGTAGTTTGTCGTGCCACTTGCCACGACAAGGGCGGATGGCTTATGTTTGTGAACATCACAAGTTATATCCTACTATCAAGACAACAACAAACTAGACACTGCGTTATACTTCCTAACACTCTGATAAATTATAAACTGTACTTGCTTATGGATAGGAGGGATTCCTATTTAGAATGTGATCTCAGGCTTTCGAAATAATCACAAGTGTAGGAATTCACTATTACTAAGTTTATTAACAAGATATCAATTTATCACAAATAGAACATTGAATATTGAAATTGAACGATTTAAGAAGTATCAAAATTGCTGTTAATTTTAAAGTGTCGAAATGAACTAGTTAAATGTAAAACACAAGAATTGAACTGATGATTTTACTCACAGTGGATTGTAGGGCGAGCCCTGGTGCAATTCAAAGATGATGTCATTTTCTTTGCCTTCTTCATGGACGTCGGGAAGTTACGCCGGCACTACATGACCGCTGTCTTGACCAAAGACTGATGAACCAGTGACTAATGACCGCAGACTAATAACTAATGACCGCGATTTGGATGTTTCATGTCCATTTATAAGTTCTCGAACCGCGTCCTTTGTGACGTAACAGAGTGACGCTATTTTGCCCGCGAATAAATATTATTATTATTATTATTATTATTATTATTATTATTAATTAAAGAGTTTAGCTAGCAAAGTTAGGGCCGTAAGGCTTCTCTTTCACTCAACCAGCAAGTATACATACACTAGTGGCTTGTGCAGCAAATGCTACAAACTAAGTTCATTACAATTCAAATTAAATTTTTTCAAATTTATTTCCAATGAAGAATACCAGACATTTTGGAAGTCCCTATCCTAAGCAAGATTAATCCAGTCTCTACCATCATATCCCACCTCTCTCAAATCGATTTTAAAAGTTATCCTCTCATCTACGTCTGTCTCCCTAAGGTATTTTCCCTTCAGGTCTTCCAATTAACACTCTATACCATTTATAGATTAACCCATACGTGCTACATGAGCTACCATCTCAAATGTCTGGATTTAATGTTCCTAATTATGTTAGGCGACAAATGCAATGCGTGTAGTTCTGCGTTGTGTAACTTGCTCCATTCTCCTATGTCTTCATCCCTCTTAGCCCCAAATATTTTCCTAAGCGTCTTATTTTCGAACACCCTTAATCTCTGTTCGTCTCTCAAAGTGAAAATCCAAGTTTCACAACCATAAAGAACAACCGGTAGCATAAATGTTTTATAAATTCTAACTTTCAGCTTTAAATATCTATACCATTCCGCCATTAAATATATGGAAAAGACCCATACCACTTGACTAATAACTATAAAAATATTTCACTTTAATAACAATATTATTATCTTACATAAGTTTTGTATAGACTACTATATAGCCGTCACTCAGTAAATATTATAGAAATGAAGATCTAACTTCTGATATTCTCTACGCCTACTTATAAAACCCCAAAAGGTTTCGCTTTCATATCATCAATAAAGCATTAATCCGTATAATTGGTGACAAATACATCATGGCATTCACTATAATAATATTTCATTTTTAATGGTAATAATGTCATCAAACATTCTTAAGTTTTATAGTTTTTAATATCCAATACACAGACAGCTGTAGGCTACTCAGAAAATTACACACCAGAGAATCTTCTTTTACGTCTTTAAGTTTTTAATAACCAATATTACAGAAACGTTCAGAAAAAGATACACAAATGAAACTCGACATATTGGCAATATGTCAGCCATCTGAACTCTAAATATGTTAGCAATCCTGCAGGTCATAGCCTTCGTGTGATATTGTTTATTGTAGTGTGTTTGTGTTTTGTTTTGTTTTATTCTGAAAGGGTCATTACCTATTTCTCAAAACTGACGACAGATGGATTTTGAAAAATAGGAAAATTATGTAGGAAAATTGACATTTCACTAAAAATTACTATTTTTCTGAAAAACTTTGGGTTCCAAGCTTCAAAATGAGGGATCATTTATTAAAATCCGTTCAGTCGTTTTCCCGTAATTTCCATTACCTGTTCAAATTATATATATATATATATATATATATATATATATATATATATATATATAGAATGTTTAAAAAATACGGGGCATAATTTCAGGTATGTATTTCCCACATGTAGACAATCAAAATAGTTCATTACAACATGTGTCCGGAAATGCATATATCCTGATTACACAATTTTAACACTTCGTATCACTTAATAATATGGTTATAATGACAACTTTTATTGCGTTAAAATGAAAAATTAGTTGTAAATTACCTCGTTGACTAGTTTCGCCTTCATATCAGTCATATTCACAACTAGGTAATAATTTACAACTTAATTTTTAATTTTAACACATGAAGGCTGTCATTATAACTATATTCCTAAATAGTTATATACTAATATCACCCATTTTCCTGAGCACCTTAATCGAGAATAATCTTAATCTCTGTTCCTCTTCACAACAATACAGAACAATCGGTAACAGAATTTTTTATAAATTCTAACTTTCACTTTTATTTTAGAGCAGACTGAATGATTCTCAACCGAATAATAACAGGCATTTTCCATATTTATTCTCCGTTTAATTTCCCCTTGAGTGTCATATAATAGGCTATTCGTTACTGTTGCTCCAAGCTACTTGAATTTTTCCTTCTTTTTGAAGGATAATTTTATACTTACATTTCATACTATGTTCTGGTTACGAGACATAATCATTTACTTTGTTTTTTTCGGTATTTACTTCCAAATCTATGTCCTTACTTGCTTAAGGTAAAGTTCTCGTGTTTTCCCTAATCGTTTGTGAATTTTATCCTAACATATTCACGTCATCCGCATAAATAAGCAGAATATGTAACTCGTTCAATTCCAAAATTATTAAAACTATAATTCTCAAATCTTTCGCATATATTATAAACATATTACAATAAACATATGCATACGTTTGAATTGTTGTAAGTAATGCAAATATTTATTCCGTTATAATGAAATTAATATATTCAAATTTTAGTTTTATTCTTCACGTTGTAGATATTTTGTTTGTAATGACCTACTCACGCTGAGTAAACAGAATCTTATCATTAGAAATGAGACCAGTGGTAGAATGTGTGTACAAAATTTTCCTTCTGAAGCTTTGGTAGTTTCTAAGACAATGATACACAATCGGCGAGAGATACCTAGAGAAAAATAAATAAGTGTACATAGTATTTGTGGACGTAGAAAAGGCATTTGACAGAATGGATTGAAATAAACTGATTGGGATCTGAAGAAAATTGTCGTGAATTGGAATGAGAGGATACTGACCAGTAATCTCTACATGAAACAACGGGTTAAAGTGAGGATAGGAGGAAATGTCAGAAGAAAGAGAAATAGGGAGACGAATGCGACAAGGATGCCTTTTATCACCTACAATCTCCAACATCTACCTGGAAGATTTACTGAAGAATTGTTTTCAGAACATGGACGGAGTGATAGTAGGAGGAACAGAATAAAGTGCATAAGATTTGCTGATAATATAGCGTCGTTAGCAGAACAGGAGATGATACTACGGGATATGGTGTTGGGGCTACATGATAGCTGTGAGCAGTATGAGGCGAAGATTAATATAAAGAAGATAAAAAAAACCATGGTTATCGGAAGAAAAATAAAGAAGGCAAAAGTACGAATTCGAAATGAGGCAGTAGAGCAAGTGGACAGCTTCAGATACTTGGGATGTGCTATGAGCAAGTAACATGAGTTGCAGAAAGGAGGTCGAAAGGAGAATAGCAATTGCAAAGGAAGCTTTTATAGGAAAAGGAGCATCTTCTTTGGATCTCTGGAAAAATAACTAAGGAAGAGACCAGTGAAGTGCTTTGTGTGGAGTTTGGCATTGAATAGAGCAGAAACATGGACATTACGACGAAGTGAAGAGAAGCGACTTGAAGTATTTGAAATGTTGCTATGGAGAAGGATGGAGCGTGTGAAATGGACAGATAAAATAAGAAATTAAGCTTTGTTGAAAAGAGAGGGTGAAGAAAGAATGATGCTGAAGCTAATTAGGAGGAGAAAAAGGAATTGGCTGGATCACTGGCGTAGAAGAAACTGCCTACTGAATGACGCACTGGAAGGAATGGTGAACGGGAGAAAAGTTCGAGGCAGAAGAATATATCAGATGACAGACAACATTAAGATACATGGATAATATGTGGAGACTAAGAGAATGGTAGAAAATAGTAATGATTGGAGGATGCTGAGTTTGCAGTGAAAGACCTGCTCTTGGGCAGATAATTGTGACTGAATGAATAAATTATATGGTCACTATTCTTAATTATAGGCTACACTTCATATTAAATATTTAAAAAGAACGCAATTGTAGCGAGTAGGAACTTAAAAATTTGCACGGTCTTCTTCTATATCAGTCGTGTCAAAAGATGCCCATAGGCGCAAGCGCTCGCTTTAGAGCTCAGGAAAGCCTGAACGCTTTACAACGGAAAGGAAAGAGACAAACGAAAGAAGTGGTATATGCCGCTTGGTCGAGCTATGTACAGAGTTGGCCAGCACTGATTCAATGTATAAAGGAAAGAGAACTTGTTAAAACTTTATCCATGATAATTTTTAGATTTGTCTGAGAAGTACATGTGCAATATAAGAATGTAAGTTTTAATTTTAATGCTCATTTTTCACAAGTTTGCTCTTTTATTCAAACGGAATATTTTCTCAACTCTTTTTTACAGAAAAGTGAAATTTTCAGATATGTTTATTTAGTAGTCTTAAGGTACTGAAACAGTGTTTCCATAAATATACTATATCGTAAATACGTATTACTGAAGATAGTGTATTATACATTTTGAAAATATTCGCATGGAAAATGTTTGTAAAGAAATGAATTAACAAAACAACTACTGTTACAACATAAATAACAGCTATGTGCCCATGTGTTGTAAAAACGTCAGCTCTAGGCCTATAGCTTCAGCAGATTTCGAGAAAATAATTTAATATTCCGATTATAGGAATTTGCGCACCGATATCACCTTAAAAGCATAATGCGATATGAGTTTTGTTATGTAATATTAGTTGCAGTTAAAACATATACCTAGGTAACCTTGCTTTGTACTATAATATTGTTTATGCTCGACCATGCCGAAATGTAGTAATTATACACCTGGTAGCAGACCTTTAATGCATGTCATTAAAGTACACCTACTCATTAAAGGTCAGGTCTTTCAGCCAATGACGACTCAGGTTACAACTGTTCAGCCAATGACAGGTCAGCTTTCTACCGTTATAAAACCGCAAGTATCGATTATTCTCGGATATGCAATCGAAAGAGAATTAGCGAAAAGTCACGGAGGCTGGAAATCCAATACTGTCGCAGAAGGTTATCTTCTGTTACTATAATAATTAGCGTTAATTGTAAATAATATTCAAATAAATTCAATTTGTCATCTCGTTTTTCAATGTCGAATTCAATAATCAAGGTTATAATATTATCAAGTTTAACGGGACTACGTCAAGGTCAATGACATTATTGTTCTTCGGAAAAAATCAATACTTTCGCGTCTGCGCACATCTCACAATTCACGACCTAGAACAAGGTCACTTCCGATCTTGTCAGTTACAAATAAAATGTATACATCTGAATACCGGTAATTTCAAGTTAGAAATATGGTCGAGCATAAAAATTCGTATGAAACTCGCCTATAATGGTAATTAAGAAGCTCGTATGATTGCGCTCGTTTCATAAATATCCATACTCGATTCTTAATTACTATCATTATAGGCTCGTTGCATAATGTACTATTTGATTAGTTTATTGATTACTTTAATAAGGCTAAAGATATCATCAATAACAATTCCAACTTACCATGTCATACTCAATCTCTTTCTTTGGGATATCACTTTCTTTATGAATGGTCTGTTTCATTCACTTAGTAGAGTATAATTGTATTACTATGGAATTTATGTGACTATTTCTTCTTAACCCTTTATTATGTTATTAACGTTTAAAACACAACTGCAATATTAAGAAATTGGTGTTGTTTTACAGATAATATCAAACAGAAAGACACCATATAAAAACAACGACATAAAATTTCACGTTCCGTTTGAAGTTTGCACGCCACTGTTTTCTTAATCCAACAGGCTGCTTATTCACAAACATAATCCTTCTTCATTCCTTACCTAGAGCTTGATCCCCGCGCACAACGTCAAGGTCCGAAAAATGCGCTTGCTTTGACATCACTGTTCCATATCATTAGGCTCCAAGATGAAAATCCATGTAGGGACTGAAAAGATATGATTAAATCACAAAATTAGTCTGCTTCAGGTCCACACTACTCTGTTCCTTTAACGGTGCTGCTGGGTTTGATTTCCCGAATATTCTCGGAATGTAACACCTGTCCCACACCTCGCTGTTCACAACGAATGACGGAGCGCATTTTCCGGGAATAGAAACTCGGTCCCTTTGGTTACAGGCCTATTGTTGCTTGTGTCGCGCCCGTTAAATCTGCTTGCAACAATTCATAGAATGCGGCTGTAAGAGGATTAAAAATAATTGCATGCACATCGCTACGTATTTTTAATGGTGCAAGTATTTCTGGAATGGCATTCAGCGCCAGAATTCCTACGAGTTGTTTTAACGCAGTCCGCTCAAACGACTCTAATTTAGTATTAACACAACAAACGAATACATAATTCAACAAACCACATATCGGAGCGCTTTAATGTAGGCCGCTTGTTATAATCAATTTCAAGTTACGTGGAAATTTTGTTATTTACCAATGACTGACACAGATTTAAATAAAACTAGTATAGCTGCTGTACCTGGTAAACTGTTATGGAGCGATACACATACTGAATAGTGGCTTACTACTACTCTATCCTCCTGTTATGTTCAGATTTGTCTCTACATATGTTTGCATTTGTTGTAATAGATCAATTTTATCTATTTAACCACATAATTGCACACACACGCACGCACGCGCACACACACACATATTAGAGATGAACAACGATCGAGAAAGCAAGACTAACAGCGCCCGCAAAGCCGAAAACCCGCATGACAATGTTCTATACGTCGCGTCGTTGACGTAAAGACTGTTTGTGAGTGTTTCGAGACGCCGAGATTGATCACTCCCAGTCCCGAACGTCAAGCAGCCTTGAATCGCCACAGTTGTTTATACCTGACTGAACTTTTATCAACTTTGGCAACTGTTATATGAGGCACTCAGAAGCAAAGTAATATAAGTGACATTTTTTAAAAAGTGAGATAAGTATATAACCTATTCTAAATCTTTAACGTCACTTCAGTTCAGAGAAAAAGTAATATAAGTGCAGTTCCAGTCAGTGCTGCTCCATGTTGGCCTTACACTTGTATTACAATGCATACAGAGTTTTGATTGAGAGGCAAACTAATACAAGTACGTTGTTCACATTTATTGTTGTTGCGTTTCTTCTGTGTATGACTAATTCATTTGCCATAATGGAGAGAGGTAATAGATTACATATTCGAAACATCTTCGTAGAAGGCCTGAACACATTGAGCTGGACCAAGTATACAATAAGGATAACTTTTGCTAAGTGGAGCAACTTGCAATAGCTAAAGAAATTTATCCCACTCATACACCACTCTTTCTTTGATGACCTGAAGCATTAGGATGGGCCTATAATAAGGACTGTAGGACGTGGAAAAGTGCGTGGAAGAGGAAGTTGAAGGAATATTCGCGGTAGGAACACTACAGATGCACTTCATGACAGAAACATAGATGTTTCAGCAGAGAGAGATGTGACTTCATTAAATGAGACTAGTGACGTAATGAACAGCGACTAAGGCTGAATTTCATTTAAAATTTGAAATTTTCTTAGCCCTCATCTTTCGGAGCACCAAAAACCACATCAACTGTTGCCCTAGAAATTGAATGTAATATTCAACCAATCAGACACTATGTATTAAAAAAGAATCTAAAAATACTTTTAAAATTTCAAGCCTCATCCAGATCTCAGATGTTCTTCAAACTGTCAGATAATATCCTATGTAATTTCTACAAAATAAACAAAGAAGAAATACCAGTCTATATCACAGACACACTCATTGCTAACACTCCAATTGTAAATGAAATACCTCCATGAAAATGGATAATTCCAGAACATAGCCTACAAATTCCACGAAATCATTTAAAAATGATGCTCCATACATTCTTAAGTTAGATGCCATGGAACTACTCTGCAGCACATATAAGGAGTACTTTCAAATTTATACAGATGAATTTCTAAACCCTGATGATGGGACATCAGGAGCAGGGTATTATATTCCAAAATATCAAGAAAATTACTTCATACCATGTTCAGCTTCCTCCAGTCTTGACACTGAATTGCTAGCTATTGATGCTGCTCTTTAGTGTGCTACTCGAATTTCTGAAAGATCTATTTGAATACTTACCGACTCCAAGGGGGCTATATTTAATATAATCAAATATGTACCACACCTATACGCACATAGAATTATTCCAATTCAGAAACAAGTGAACTAAAAAACGCCAAAAGAAAATAAAACTTCAATGGATACCTAGTCATTGTGGTCTACCTGGAAACGAGAAAGTCGATAACGTTGCGAAACAGGCAACATATTTGAAATAAAGACCTCTTCAAGTGGTATCTCTATCCAATGCCTTTACTTCAGTAAAGTTTCATTTTATAAACTTATGGATCAACAATTGGCTCTCTTCTGACAAAGGAAAAATTTTACAGTCCGTTGAAAAGAAACCGAATGATCTGGAAATGTACAAAAACTTGCCCAGACATGTTCAAACATTTTTAACAAGAGCCAGAACAGATCACGTTGTCACTCAATTGTACCTACATCGATTTCACCTTTCTGATACTCCTACTTGTCTGTGGTGTAATAATCATGATGAAGATCTGGAACACATTCTTCTATACTGTCCATCCATAAACCACAAAGGAAGTAAATTAAAATCATCAGTATCAGTTGCAGAAGACACAGCCCTGCAGTATATATTGACTACAACCCAACTCTGGCTACTAGCAACAGGCGTCTATAATGAACACCGATCAAAATACCCCTCATTTACTATGAAAAAGAAGAACTGAAAACACTACAGTGGACTATAGTTGACTTTATGTTGTCTGCAAACAACTGGATACATTAAGAAGATTGACTGATTAGTTCTTTCGGTTATACAGACTTATTTTTGTTATAATATGATAATAAGAAAGCTCAAGTGCTGTTAAGACAGAAATGTTTCAGTGTTGTAAGCAATGTCCTTGTTCTTGTTTTAAATAATATAAAAATACTGAAAACCCTTGCACTTATATTACTTTTCCACAAAAATATTTTCGTGGCAAAATAATACAAGTGACTTTAGGACCCTATTTTACCTAAACTGTTTTAGAATAGATAATTTCTATTTAGAAGTTAAAAAATATAGGTACCAACATATACAACTGTAAATTTACAGCAACATAGTCCTGTAACAGATTTTTTAATTTCCGTTTCAACTTCAATGTCACATCTCAAAACTTACTAAATGTCACTTGTATCACTTTGCTTCTGAGTGCCTCATATATGTATAAACAATCAAGTAGCCTATTTGAAACATCATCTCTACCTTTCAGTGTATGCTAATCCGTTCCTCAATCTTTATTTAATTACTAAGCCCTTATTGAAAGGCTAGGAATTTTCTTTTCATATGTTTGAGATCAAGTGTGCAATGTCAAGTAAAAAGATATTAACGTTATGTTTTACGTTTGTTGGAAATTTATTTGAGAATTGTTTTTTTTTTTTCTATTTATATTACAACCATAGGTAATATAATATAATAGAACCAGAACATTTTGATAACTAAGATACTGTTCTGTTTTTGTCTTTTTGTCTCATTTAAACATTTATAATGTTATTTATTTCAATTATGTATGTTATTCAAAGTTATGAAATCTTTCCACGCCGACCAAATGCTATTTCGAGAATGATGGGCAAGACTCGAAGCGCACGAGAATGACGAGACGAGACTCGAAAGACAAATGCAACGAACACAGCGAGCGAGAGCGGCAGTTAGTTTTGTTCATCTCTAATGCACATGTAACCATCCACCAATCCATTCATATAATCTACTCATCCAATCATCTATCCTTCGAACCTATACAAACCATCCACCCACCTACTTACCTATATATGTATTAACATACGCACTTTTATTGTTTTACTTTTATTGTTTCGCTTATTTATAAGATGTTATATAATATTTCTTAATCCACTGTATAAAATTCGCTTGCAGATAATCTTGTCATATGTTCCGTAAAACCTAGAAAGTCCCCTTTTAATTAGGGGAGACTGTTGTACCTTGAATCACTTTTCACGTTTTATTTTATTTTTTTATTATTATTTTTTTTTTGGAAAATGATATTTTTAAATGAAAAAATACTTGAAATAATTATTGAAGATTCCTTTACAACTTCCTACATATATTTTCCTGTTTTACAGATCTATTGAGGATGAAAAAATAAAATGAAAGCATATGTAAAGTGATCCATAGTACAACAGGTTCGTGTACCTTGCAGCGTACCCTCTTGCACCTTGGAACATTGGAACACAAGAAATATAGGTGGAAATATAGCTGTAAAAACTCACAATAATTTAAAAAATATATTTGCCATCATTTGCAGTCTTCTCTGATTGAGATTTTAATTCCTGGAGGAGCCATAACTGCTTCAACAACTTTCTTCACGGCATCTGGATCAACTGGTATCCTGTTAACTCCATACTTACTTCGTGGCATAATCTTAAAGTAAAAGAAAAACAAAAACCGATAGCATCATGTACCTTAGAACATGTTCCTTGGTACAAGATGTTTTGTGATGCAAGGTACAAGAGGGTGCATGTTGAAACAAATATGGCTCCCTAAACTAGAAATGAGAATAAATAATGGAAATTAATTTAAGTTATGTATTTACTCACCAGATGATGGGGGAACATACCGCACTTGATTGATAGTTACAAATACAATTTGGTTTCGTGTTAGAACACATATAACAATGAACGAAATATTTACTTTTGGTACCAAAAATATTATATATATTATTTAATGTACCGAAGTACATATGATATTTCCATGCAGATATTCTGCGCCATCATACGATGAAAGAGTAATGGAACGGAGAAAAAATCTCTCCGGCGCCGGGATTTGAACCCGGGTTTTCAGCTCTACATGCTGATGCTTTATCCACTAAGCCACACCGGATACCGGAGAGAATTTTTCTCCGTTCCATTACTCTTTCATCGTATGATGGCGCAGAATATCTGCATGGAAATATCATATGTACTTCGGTACATTAAATAATATATATGATATGCGTAAATCACTTCGTGATTTAAGACGGCGCTTATTCCGTCGGATCCCGGCCAACTAGTCACTCATAACGAGTGCACCTCAGCACATGTATGGACTTCAGTCCTTCGTTCATAGGCATCTATGACGTAGTGCAGAGGGCGGCCACTAGAGGGAACCCAAGAGATGGAACTTAAAACTGAGACGATTCTGTCCGACGCCGGGGTGGTATCTGGTGTGGCTTAGTGGATAAAGCATCAGCACGTAGAGCTAAAAACCCGGGTTCAAATCCCGGCGCCGGAGAGAATTTTCCTCCGTTCCATTACTCTTTCATCGTACCAAAAATATTGTTTCGTCCACAGAACTCACACTTTTTAAAAAATCAAATCGGAACTACGTATGACCAGAGCTAGCTAGCGGCTGGAGAATAGACCTACGATATATTGTATAAAACATATAATACTACTGTTCAACGAACTATTAGATATTTAGTAGGGCAGTCAGTTTCATTCCTTTTTACATAGGCTATAATTTATTTCGTTCATATATTTTTACGTGAATACGTCTATAAGTTCGGTCCAGTTGTTAGCGCGAGGGTGCTATCCCAGAAAGTCGACCGACATATTTTCAGGCGAGTTTTTTCGCGCCTATAATAACTAAACTGCAACATATTCGAATGAAACAAATATCGATAAACAGACGAAGGATAGATGTATCCATCGTAACTTTGTGTTGGAGCTGGTGATGTCATCTAGCGATACGCGGGAGGGGGGATGAAGAGGCACGAATTTGAGGGTCGCGCGACAGCCGACGCAGTGTAACTCGAGAACGCGAAGCGATAGAACGTTCGCAGAGGTGTCAAACAATTTTCAATGAACCCGGATACAATCTCAATTGAGCAACAATCAGCAGTTGACAAGCAAAATTAGAAAAATTCACGAGTGAAGTTGAGTGAAGAGAGAAAATTCACAATGTCGAGGCCTGTGCAGCACAAATGAGATGTCTACTCTCAATGCATACGAAATGATGACCTGGTATAAATAAAATTATATATTTACTTGACTAATACACTTGAGGATTTTTGCGTGCTTATACCGACGTAGTCACGCATAAAACTTGCGGTTGTATCGCCATATCTCCGATGCTGCCTGCCTCGAATTTATTTATTTACAGTTTATATTGATATAAGTTGCAACATGATGGCTCAGTTTGAATTTCGTGAGGAACCACGTCTTGGGATAACATCCCGCTTAGGACATGAATGTGAGTTGCCAGTCTGATGTACTTATAATATGGGCTAAACCAAATTTTTCATCGCCTGTAGTTTCGAAATAAAAATAATGACTTATAAAAACAAACTTAGCTTCTGTTCTTTGCGGTCTGAATGTTTTGGCATGGTCCGTATGAACCCAGAAGAGGATATTTCCTTTCCCTGCGAGCAGTAACAGCTAAAAAACGATGATGTGGGTTAAACGATAAGTACAACTGCTCTGGAATTCGTTCGATTTCTCATAGCTGGACGGCCACCATTTTCTACAAGCTGGAGGCTGAATCATTAAACTGAGAGGAGCTATAACTCACCTCGCAGAGGAATGCGAATACATCACACTCACACGCTCCAACAATAACTTACGCTCTGGGATAACTGCTTACAAATGAAGACAACAAATTTCGATATGAAATGGAGTTTCTTTTGCCCTCAGATGTAAACAACACTACCAACAAAGTCTTATATACTTGTTAGCTTATGGATAATAACTACTGAAGTCCAATAATGTACTGAGACAGCTAATATGTATAACAAATATAGGATAAAGGGGACAGGGTCGGAGAACGAAAATAGGAGAACGAAAAATGGAAAATAAAAAGGAAACGAAAAAGAGGAAAAATAAATCAAGATAATGAAAAAAATAGAAAGAAATCAATCGATCGAAAAGAAAGGGAGACAGAAAGGCAGGGAATGATGAAGGGAAGAATAAAATATGAAAGCATTAAAGAAAAGGAGAATAGAAATGAATAAGTCGATGGAACTAAACACGAAACAAAGAAAGCAAATGGAAGGGAGTGAAAGAGAAGAAGAAATTAAAGAAAAAATACGAAAGAAAAATAGACGAATTAAGTATTCATCTGTGAAGAATCACTACCAAAACTTAATAAAGATCTCAAAGAAAAGAAGCGAACAAAAGCAATAGGCTTAGAGGAATACAAAATAAGATAAGGAAGATGTGAATAAAGATAAGGAAGATGTGAATAAAGTAAGAAAAATGGGAAAAGGTTGGAAAAGAGGGAAAAGATACCTAACAATAAAATGGCAGGAGAAAAGGGAAGAAAAAGTGATAGAAGATTCGTCGAATTCCTAAAATTGCGAGAAATGTTTATGCTGTTCGTGCTTGTTATTGTGAGCATGGCTGGAATTGTAAGGATGTTTGGTATTCCAAATAAAAGTTTCATATTTCTTTTCACATGTCTTTAGGCTTACATTCCCCGCATTTAAGTCTGACAATGAGGATCCTTCTCGTGAATTAGGCTACTTCATAACTGCTTCCTCATTCTTTGGGGCTTAGTCTTGAGACAACAAATTTCGGCTTTTTTTATCCTCTATCTTGTTTTAAATGTTTAAAGAATATGTTTATAATACACAACCGTAATATTCCTTAATATTAGTTTGTGTTACTACCTGAAATAACTTCTAATCAACAATAGTCTTTGTAGTTTTATTTTCTTCAGCTCTAATCAATAATAACAACAATCTAGGTTTGTGTTCTCTATCTCTTATGATGGGACAGGCCAATAGGTTTGACTTAATTTTGTTTCTAGTGCAGGCTCGTAGATAAATGTTTTTGGTCGATTATTTAACGACGCTGTATCAACAACTAGGTTATTTAGTGTCGATGGGATTAGTGATGACGAGATGAGGCCAAGGATTCGCCATAGATTACCTGAAATTCGTCTTACAGTTGGAAAAAATCTCGGAAAAAACTCAACCTGGTAATCAGCCCAAGGGGGAATCGAACCCACGCCCGAACGCAACTGTGAATCGGCAGGCAAGCGCCTCAGCCGACTGAGCTATGTCGGTGGCCAGATAAATGTTATTCAACATTAGGAAATAAAAAGACGAATAACCACTAAAATGTAATATCTTCAGAAAGAAAACAGACAAGAAAAGAAAAACAAGAGAAGCAAAGAAAGAGATAACGAATGTAATAAAACGAGGTGAAAAGCAGAGGAAGGATAGATAGAAATGAAACAGAAACATCTAAAGATAGAGAGAAAAATAAGAAAGAAAGAAAGAAAGAAAGAAAGAAAGAAAGAAAAAAAGAAATAGAAACGAAGGAGGGAAAATAAATTATTAAAACATTTAAGTAAAAGAAAAATTAGAAATAAATAAACCAAATGGATCTAAGAAACAAGAAGAAAAGAATGAAATCAAAGAGAAATTAAATAAAAATGAACAAAGAAGACAAAGGAATAAATGATGAAATAAATCAATAAAACAATCAGAATATTCGACACAGAGTCGGACTCTGTTGGCATAGAGCCTGCACGATGCCAGGTCTCTAAGACAACACAAAACGTTAATTTGTGCCAGAAAAATAAAAGACAGAAATTATATGCAGAACACGAGCAAATAACGAACTCTGGAGACCTGCTTGATTAATGGCTTCCACAAAATTAATTATCCATCCAATCTGAAACTTCTAATAAAACTGAACTGTCCCCTTTCCCCTTGCGTTGCCTGGCAATGTGTACTCAGCGAGACTTCAGCGCTCGCGGCGACGTTCCTGCATTTCAGTGACCGGCTCCAACGTCTGGTTTCCATTGTACATATTAGTTCAATGTTTCCGAGTAGCACTCAGACTTAAAGAGAATCGTCTACTGCCATCAAACCCGAGGTTCAAGGTTCAAACCTGGCCGAGGGCGACCGATATTTTAGACCGATTGATAAACCCGGTGATCCCGCGTCGAGTATAACCGTCTCGTACGAGTGAAATCGCTGTGCTGATTGATCCAGGCAAAGTATAGACGCGAAATAATTCTCACTCATGAAGTTCTCCGCTTTGCATACAGATCTCTGTGCAGGCCAACAATTCCAATTGAGAACTGATAAAGTCTTTGCAAGACTTTTAAGAAAATACTACCTTCTGACAAGAAAGGAAATAAAGTATAAATTATACAGGTGGTCACAAAAACCAAGAAGTTGCATTGCATCAGGTAACAGCTCGAAAACAGTTACGTGTAGGTGTATATAAATAAAACTTCAACTTCTCTCCTTTACGTAAAATTGTTCTTTCCCCTAACGGACTGCCATTTACTCTTCATTATTTCCCTTGAAGGACTATCACATGCTCCTATAAAAAATCTAAATTCTTTCCCCTGGAGGACTGCCACTTGTTTCCAAAAAAAAAAATCTCCTTTCTTTCCCCTGGAGGATTGACACTTGCTTCCGGAAAAAGATTTCCATTCTTTCCCCTCGAAGGCTGCCACATGCTTCTGGAAAAAAGATCTCAGTTCTTTTCCCAGGAGGACTGCCACTATCTTCCGGAAAAAAGATCTCCATTCTTTCCTCTGGAGGACTGTCACATGTTTCCTGAAAAAGATCTCCATTCTTTCATCTGGAGGATTCTCACTTGCTTATGGAAGAAGATCTCCATTCTTCCCCCTGGAGGACTGATACTTGCTTCCGGAAAAATCTCCATTTTCCCCCTCGAGAGCCGCCACTTTCTTCCTGAAAAAAATCTCTATTCTTTCCCCTGGAGAACTGCCACTTGCTTCCGGAAAAAGATCTCAATTCTTTTCTCAGGAGGACTGCCACTTTCTTCCGGAAACTAGATCTCCATTATTTCCCCTGGAGGGCTGACACATATTTCCTGAAAAAGATCTGCATTCTTTCCCCTGGAGGACTGCCACTTTCTTCCGGAAAAATGATCTCAGTTCTTTTCCCAGGAGGACTGCCACTTTCTTCCGGAAAATAGATCTCCATTATTTCCCCTGGAGGGCTGACACATATTTCCTGAAAAAGATCTGCATTCTTTCCCCTGGAGGACTGCCACTTTCTTCCGGAAAAATGATCTCAGTTCTTTTCCCAGGAGGACTGCCACTTTCTTCCGGAAAATAGATCTCCACTATTTCCCCTGGAGGGCTGACACATATTTCCTGAAAAAGATCTGCATTCTTTCCCCTGGAGGACTGCCACTTTCTTCCGGAAAAATGATCTCAGTTCTTTTCCCAGGAGGACTGCCACTTTCTTCCGGAAAATAGATCTCCATTATTTCCCCTGGAGGGCTGACACATATTTCCTGAAAAAGATCTGCATTCTTTCCCCTGGAGGACTGCCACTTTCTTCCGGAAAAATGATCTCAGTTCTTTTCCCAGGAGGACTGCCACTTTCTTCCGGAAAATAGATCTCCATTATTTCCCCTGGAGGGCTGCCACTTATTTCCTGAAAAAGATATGCATTCTTTCCCCTGGAGGACTGCCACTTTCTTCCTGAAAATGATCTCAGTTCTTTTCCCAGGAGGACTGCCACTTTCTTCCGGAAAAGAGATTTCCATTATTTCCTCTGGAGGGCTGCCACTTATTTCCTGAAAAAGATATGCATTCTTTCCCCTGGAGGACTGCCACTTTCTTCCGGAAAAAAGATCTCAGTTCTTTTCCCAGGAGGACTGCCACTTTCTTCAGGAAAATAGATCTCCATTCTTTCTTCTGGAGGGCTGCCACTTGCTTGTGGAAAAAGATCTCCATTCCTTGGAGAATTGCCACTTGCTTCCGATAAAAAGATGTCCATTCTTTCCTTTGGAGGACTGTCACTTTCTTCCGGAAAAAGATCTCCATTCTTTCCCCTGGAGAACAGCTACTTGTTTCCTGAAAAATATCTCCACTTTTCTCTGGAGAACTGTCACTTTCTGCTGGAAAAAAGACATCCATTTCTCCTCTGGAGGACTGCCACTTGTTTCCTGAAGAATGATCTCCAATTTTTCCCCAGGAGGACTATCACTTGCTTCCGGAAAAATCTCTTTTCCCTCAATGACTACCATTTGTTTCCGGAAAAAATTATCTCCTGGAGGACTGCCACTTGGCTCCGGAAAAAGATCTACATAAGTTACATTCTTGGCCAATTTATACAATTTTGGACTCTCATAGCCTTAAAATGAAAATGTATAAAAATACTGATCTATCTTCTTTAAGTACCAATCAGTCAATACTACTGAACAATCTTTGGCTGAATAATAAGAGATTTTCGGGGAGAATAAGCAAAAATTAAATCATAATCGCGGGAAGATACAAATATTTGCTTCGCTTCTAAGATGCTCTTATATACAAAGTGATCGGTAATTGTGTGATAAAAAGTATGCTACAATGCAAAACAGTGACTTCATAAAAATGTAGAGCCGGAACTACTGCGTTACCACGCTAATGACAGTGGAAAATCAGAACAGAGATAACTTTTGTATTTCACACGATTTGTTATTTACATGACTAGAAGCATTTGAAATGTGGTTATGGACAAGAATGGAATGTGTGAAATGGACAGGCAGAATAAGAAATGAGATTGTGCTAGAAAGAGTAGGTGAAGAAAGAATAATGCTTTAACTGATCAGGAAAAGAAAAAGCAATTGAATGGGTCACTGGCTAAGGAGAAACTGCCTACTGAGAGAGGCACTGGAAGGAATTGTGAACGGGAGAAAAGTTCGGAGCAGAAGAATATAACAAATAATAGACAACATTAAAATATGGATGGTGTGCGAAGACCAAGAGGAAGGCGGATAATAAGGAAGACTGGACAATTATTGCAGTGAAAGACCTGCCCTCGAGCAGAAAACTATGACTGGATGTTATTTACGCAGATAGTGGCACATTGCACTTCACAGGAGAAGTTGGAAAATTGTCCACCGCACATTTACAGTACAATCGGGCCCTCTTGCGTCATATCGATCCTGGGCGTCTGAAAATGCTTGGCGTACTCCGGATCCTATTTCCCGCATCCACAATTGCATTCAACAGGTGTTCCCGGATTGCATGACGTTGGGAGTAGACAGTAACCTTGATGTGACCCCACAATCAAAAGTTACAGAGCGTCAGTCGGGCGAACTAACCGGCCATGAAGCAGATCTATTACGTCCAATCCAACTGCAGAAATATGGTTCCCCATTGTTTCAGGAGATTGTTTCTCACACCAATTGTTTGAATAGTGTGTAGCATGTCTCCTGTGAGTCTATTGCTGCTTGGTGACAATTGCAGGTCTCCTCCACGACCGTCAAGCAATGTTGCCATACCTCGTTAACGAAAACGGTTCCGGCTATATTGTATATGAAATAATTTGTCATCAGTGCAGTATACCATTTAATATACACAATTACCGAAGATTCTATATATCTACATTGTAAACTTGGAAGAAGTTCAGTAACATTATTTTGTAATTCCAAAAATAAATCTATTTGTTACTGGTACCGAAAATCTACGCAAGAAAGCGAAGAGTCGTTACTTAGATGGTTACAGTAACCTTCAATGGTTCATAACATTAACTATTTCATTACTTAAAATTGGTTATCAACTTAAAATAGCTTCTTACTGAATATCTAAATTTGTTTATTTTATCACAATATATCCTTGAATGAATGAATTTGTATTTAAGCAAAATACCTTTGGTGAGGCGGCACTTCACATTATTAGTATACAGTACCGTCTCCCCGTTTTACAACGCCTCTTGTACATGTCATTTAGATAGTTACTTATTTTTAATTTATTATTGCAATCCTTTCACTAGTCTTTTCTTGACCATCACCAATTGTTCCACTAACCCTACTCCTCACCCATTATTATACCAAAAATTTTATATATCCTTAAATATGTGGAAATGGTTTATAATTTTGTGAAAAGTTATGTAACATTTCATAATTTAAAAAATGAACTAATTTGCTATTAGTACAGAAAATTTGGACAAGAATAGAGAAGAAGGAAAATTCATGAACTTTAAAAAAATTCTTTTTCTTACACAGCTACTTCTTTAGTTCGTAATGTAAATTATTTAATTACCCTTAATTTCATAATTGTAATTGTAATTTGTAAATTAATTAATAAGTAATCTAACCCTTAAAAGATTAGTTTTCACTATGCCAATATGGTCTTTAGTAAGTGAGAAATATCCGGATCCTCCAAAAACGTTGCCACATGCTCTTATATTTTTAGAAATAAATCAATTTCATGCAGACACCGAAAATTTTATTTAAAAAGGAAATAAAATCTAATGAAGTATGTTTTCCATGGACAGTATAGCTTATAAAAGTATCATTAATTTTGTAGATAAATTCACAGTTTGAAAGTTAGATTTCTACTTAATTATGTACTTCAAGTTAATTTCTCAGTCCCAAGATATTTTCAAATGTGTGCGAATCTTTTTTTTTTTTTTTAATTTCAAAAGAATTTCGTAACATACATTCGGAAATAATTTTAAAATGAATTCATTTTGTATTGCTATTGAAAATTTCACTAAGAAAATATGAATGTTTGAATTCAATGCATTATTCATTTATATCTTATGCAATGAAATTGCTTAGACAGTTACTATTGCATTATTAACATAGCTTTAATTTCATGCATAAAAATTAATTTAAAACTGAATTTTTTATACAAGGACCTTGATTAATTACTATATGTTAATATTCTTAATTCCCAGATGTTTTTAAATAAACAAAGTATGTCTTAAACATCGAAAAAATGTAAGTAATAAATTTTTAATTTGAAAAATATACTATACTTCGTTCTGTAATGTCTGGCAGGCGATATAAACATTGCCGGCAGAGTGAGGGAGAAGGATAAATGCTGTCCAACCAATGGCAGAAGTCACATTCGAGGCTTATCTTGAAGTTGGGTGGAGGGAGAATGCGGGGGTAGCCTGAAGGGCCCGGGCTCCCAGTCTGCGCTAGATCATGGGTTCGAATAGCAATTGGGCTGATTACCTGGATGGATTTTCTTCCGAGTTTTCCTCAATTGTAAGACAATCCTACAGCATATCCTCAGACTTATCTGGCCAAAATAAAATAAAAATCTTGTTGATAAAAGTTTAATACTTCCTTAAATTCCAACTTTGACCAACTTACAATCCAATACGGCGTAGGGGAGGGTATCTTTGGACCAACACTAGGCTCTCTCACAATAGGGTACCCTGACCGTGTGGTCTGCAAGATACAGGACAAATACAAGACAAGAAACAAATAAGTAGTCCCAAAGGGACCGAAGTAAAATCTCTTGCATTGTCCGCACCAGCAATCGTATCATACACCGCTTGAATGAGAAGAGCATTCGCTATCCACGAAACCAAAGCAAGGACTTCCTATATTTCTGTAGATAGAAAATAAATATCTACTATAACTATAAATCATTATATTAGTACATTATGCAACGAGCCTATAATGGTAGTAATTAAGACGCAAGTATGACTGTTTATGAAACGAGCGCAAGCGAGTTTCATAATTTTCATACGAGCGTCTTAATTACCATTATAGGCAAGTTTCATACGACTTTTTATGCTCGACCATATTTCTAACTTGAAAGTATTGAACATTAGGTCTTTTTATGGTTATGTGCGAACTGACCTGAATTGTGAGATGTGCACAAACGCGAAAGTATTGATTTTTTCCGAGGCCGAATGTCATTGACCTTGGCACAGAATAAGAATGAACATTAGTCTGATATAACCTGGAAAATGATTTAGAATTGAAAAACGAGATGACAAATTGAATTTATTTGAATATTATTTACAATTAACGCTAATTATTATAGTAACAGAACATAACCTTCTGCGACAGTATTGGATTTCCAGCCTCCGTGACTTTTCACTAATTGTCTGTCGATTGCATATCCGAGAATAATCTATATAACGGTACAAAGCTGACTTGTGATTGGCTGAAGACCTGTACTTTAATGAGTAGGTGTACTTTAATGGCATTCATTAAAGGACTGCTACCAGGTGTATAATTACTACATTTCGGCACGGTCGAGCATAAAATATGTTAAATGTATACATGATTTTTAAATACACACCGATTAAATTCATCACAAGTGGAATTTACAGACAGATTGTAGCAACAGCAGCACTTGATTTTATTATCCGTAGTATAAATCGAAGGGAATTTTGGCAGAGTATAAGCTCTACAATGAAATCGGTATTGATTACGGATGATCTGAATAAAAAAAAGTCAATAAATTATTCATGAAGTTAAATGCAGATCAATTATGCAATCAGATATATTGCTATCAATAATATTGTAACTGCACAGTTTGCATAATATTGTTTTAACTGTCCATGTAACCTCATTCTACTCCGGAAATGAACATGAATTGTCATTTTCAGTTTCCATAAAATTTATTGGCGTAACAGACGAGACAGAATAGGCTATTTTACGATTAATATAATTGACGTGCTCCTGTAACTAATGTCACCCAATATGGAACCAGCAAATAGTTATATAATGCAGGAAACGATCAATTTTATTATTAAGTTGCAACATCCAAAAGCTACAGCTTTTAGGAAAAATCCGTCGACAGACCAATCCTACAACTGAGGTCAGATTAGATTAGGTCACGGTGCTCTGCTTGAAGGTTAGTTTAGGTTTAGGTTAGGTTAGGTTAGGTTAGGTTAGGTTAGGTTAGATTAGGTGACGGTGCTATGCTTGAAGAAGTTTCACTTCAAGAAGTCTCGTTATTTTTTGAGTAGACTGTATACATTGGAATATAATATTTAAATGTGACACCCATTTATGGTACTTGACCCATTGCAACTATACAGTGCTGTAGGCTATATCATAAACCCGGTAGTTGATATTTTATCTATGGAGTGGAGTGGGGTGGGATTTCGGAAGGGAGCACTATGACCAAACACTGCGACCTTTCAAGATATGTTGCGCCAACCCTCAAGCTCGGCGTAATCCCAAACCACACCAGCTCACTCCACTTAATGTTTAAATAGATATTACAATTCTTTGAAGATAAAGAAAATGGTATGGCAATTTTATGTGATCTCACTGAAGCCTTTGACATTGTCTTAAAGAAACTAACTTTCTATGGCATTAAGGGTAAGGAGTGTAATTTGATTGAAATGTATTAAAAAGTAGGAAGCAGATAGTTCAATGTAATGAAAGTAATTCTCCTTTTAATTATTTAACAAGTGGTGTGCCTCAAGGTTCCATTCTCGGACCTTTTGTTTTTATTGCAGCTGTAAATGATATACCCATTTTGACGCTCAATCGTACGATTATTTATGCTGACGATGCTACGGTTTTTTCAAACCGTAAATTTGGACAGTACTACTATTATGAATAATCTAATGTATTCATTCAGTGCAAATAGA
Organism: Periplaneta americana; assembly: GCF_040183065.1. Taxonomy (NCBI): domain Eukaryota; kingdom Metazoa; phylum Arthropoda; class Insecta; order Blattodea; family Blattidae; genus Periplaneta; species Periplaneta americana. Next base: position 55,338,380 of record NC_091133.1, read on the forward strand.
TTAAGTTCAAATTTAAGTAAGACACAGACTATATGTTTTAGTTTAAAAAGAGATGTTGAACCTTCTACTGTAGTGAAATTACTGGATTTTCATATTGATAGTAAGTTGAATTGGGTTAATCATACTAATGAAATTTTTAAAAAGTTAAGTAAGGTCATTTTTATGTTAAGAAAACTTAAACATTGTACCACAATGAAAACTGTACTAAGCGCATATTATGCTTTTTTTCACAGTATTATAAATTATGGGATTATGTTATGGGGAAACAGTAGTGGTGCTAAAGATATTTTTATTCTACAAAAAAAGAGTATTCGCATTATTCTTAGATGTTCTCCATGGTAGTCTTGTAAACCCTTATTTAAACAATTATCCATATTACCTCTTACTAGTTTATATATATGTGAATGTGTAACATATGTACATTTGAAAAATTTGATGTACCAAAGAACTGAGGATATACATAATTATAACACAAGAACTAGTCCACACCTGTGGAGTAACGGTTAGCGCGTCTAGCCGCGAAACCAGGTGGCCGGGTTCGATTCCCGGTCGGGGCAAGTTACCTGGTTGAGGTTTTTTCCAGGGTTTTCCCTCAACCCAATATGAGCAAATGCTGGGTAACTTTCGATGTTGGACCCCGGACTCATTTCACCGGCATTATCATCTTCATCTCATTCAGACGCTAAATAACCTAAGCTGTCGATAAAGCGTCGTAAAATAACCTACTAAAATAAAAACAAGAACTAGAATTAACTTGGCAATTTCTGCTTGCAGGTTAACTAAAACACTTGATAGTTTTTTTTGGGGTGTTAAATTTAAAAGAAGCTATTAATTTTAATAAATCTGTTAGGACTTTTCTAATTGAAAATAGTTCTTACAGCATGAATGAGTTTCTTAATACTTAATGATTGTTTGTCTGATGTAATTCAATAATGACGAAGTCTATTGCAATTGTATTGTTTAATGGGTAATAAAGAGATTATTATTATTATTATTATTATTATTATTATTATTATTATTATTATTATTATTATCATCATCATTATTATTATTAAGGTTCGCTGCACCAGGTTTCGAGCAGGCAAGCAACCAATCGCTAGGCCAACCCCTCCGTGCGTCGAGAAATGCTATGGGATATTGACGGAATGGATAAATGTTGACCGAATGATGTAGATGCCTAATATAAAGAAATGGGAGAACCTGAGAAAAACTCTGTGACCTTGTCCGCCACAAGTGTCACTATAGATTTTTCAATGAAAAATCCCAGGCTTCATTGGGACTCGAACCAGTGCTGCCTACGTCACAGAGTGAGCCACCGCAGGTATATATTTTACCTATCGGATGATTTCATTTGTATCGTCATTTTGAATTCAATACAGAATGTCACTGTTTTAGATGTTCTTGTTCAAATTTCAAAATTGTTAGCTCTTACTGCATTGTTTTATACGCGAATAGTAAGTCTTTTTAACTCTATTGAATAATTACTTAGCTATTCGCGGGATACACAATTGTTAAATTATTGCCTCAGACGTAAAATGTATTCGTATCCGTTGACTGCAGTACGACCGCAGATGGGTGTAATAATCCATGATGTACTAGTAGATCGGACGGCTGGAGTGGGGTTCCAATTCACGAATTATCATGACGTCACAGCTTGTCCGAATTAAAGCACTCGCCCAATTACTCAGCACGTGTCCGTACATCACCAGACACGTGGGAGGGACGGCTCGGCTCGTAAAGGTTTTGTCGGCAGGCACACTGACGGTCATTTCGGCCCGTGTATACTCATTCGTTGCACACCGCTTGTTTCTCATAAATCCATGGCGTCATCATTATTCTTGATATAGGCGGTCCGCTCGTAGCTAACGGTTTATCACCAAAGGGGCCGGGTTTCGATTCCAGGCAGATCCAGTGAAATTTGTAGTGTATGGTGTGTTATATTTGTACAAGCAAGTTCTCGAAACTACAGAGCTTACGAGAGGAGCAATATGGCTGAATGTGTCAAAGTAGACAGTTAGGACACCCAAAGTACTAAGAAAAAAAACCTGTGCCATTGGAGTTTAATTCTTGTTCATATATTCTGCGTATAGCGGCATTAGAGTTGAAATCTGTTTTTAGATTCCTTGATCACGTTCAGACTAATTTGTTTGTTTGTTTTTTTTTGTTTGTTCGTTTATTTATTTATTTATTTATTTATTTATTTATCTATTTACTTATTTATTTATTTATTTAGTCTATCTATTTATTTTATCTATTTATTTATTTATTTATTCATGTTTTCATATATGTACTTGTGTATTTGTTCATTCATTTGTTCATGTGTTCATTTGTTTACTTCTTAATTTCTTCATTTATTCATGTATTCATCTCTCTGTCTGTCTGTCTGTCCGTCCGTCCCTCCATTCGTCCACCCGTCCGTCCTTCTATTCGTGCATCCATTCTTCCATCCATCCATGTATTTATTTTAAATGGAGTTGCGCCTTGTAGAATATTTTTAGTTGGTTATTTAAAGACGCTTTATGAACTACTAGATTATTTTGCGTCGGTCGATGAGATTGGTGATATCGAGATGGTATTTGGCGTGATGAGGCCGAGGATTCGCCTTACGGTTGGGAAAACCTCGAAAAAAATCCAACTAGGTAATGAGCCAAAGTGGGAATCGAACCCGTGCCGGAGCGCAACTCCTGATCGGCTGGCAAACGCCTTAAGCCTTGGTTTTTCTGAACCGACGCATGCGAGTTGCGATATGAAACGGATATTTAGCTAGAATTTCCAGACCTGTGGAAAGAATATGTGTACTTCTCTTAATCAATAAATCACAAATATTTTCCTATCATTGTATTTTTTATTGGGTTATTTTACGACGCTGTATTAACACCTAGGTTATTTAGCGTCTGAATGAAATGAAGGTGATAATGCCGGTGAAATGAGTCCGGGGCCCAGCACCGAAAGTTACCCAGCATTTGCTCGTATTGGGTTGAGGGAAAACCCCACAAAAAACCTCAACCAGGTAACTTGTCCCGACCGGGATTCGAACCCACCTGGTTTCGCGGCCAGACGCGCTGACCGTTACTCCACAGGTGTGGACGAATTTCAGTATTCTATACTGCCATTTCTTACTATATAATTTGATAATGTGATTATTTAACACAGACAGGAATGAAGTTCGCAAAATGAAAAACAATTATGTTTCACAATGGGCAAAATGTATAATGGAAAAATAGTGTCATTTTGGTGACACAGTTTACTTTTTATTCTCTCCCGTCGTCCAGATGAAGAGTAAATGGAAAGCTGATTGCCCTATTATTAACTCAGGTCTCCTACGTCCCAACTTGTGACATGACTTAATCCTCCTTTCAACACGATATGTCCAGGACGTGGCAAAAAAACCTTCATCTAAAGTTGCAAGCAGTCAAAAGCCATCACTGAAGTTGATAACAAGCTATTCAATGTTACTGGCCAGTAGACACTATTTTATGAAGTCAACTACGTGAATAATATTGCAAACACAGACTGAAGTATGAAAGGAACGAACACTGACGTGGATGACAACTGCAACGATGTTTTTAAAGTGCTTCGGGGAAAGAAGACATCTGCTACAGAAACAGACTGGCAGTAGTTGGGTTTGTTATGGCAATTCCAGGAACAAACAAGTCGCGAGAAGAAGTTTATCACTCGCAAGTTCTTTGTGAATGCATAAAAAGAATCTTGTAAGCACTAAGTCTATGAAGGCAGTCGTTTTGAAGATATTATCTTGGAATATATCGTACATTTGTTTTATGAGAGTATCTTGAAAGAGACAAGATAAAATATAATTTCTTCATATAAACAGATTGTCACTGCTCTGTAAAAATTTTAGTATAATCTTAGAAGTATGTGATAAATTATGAAATTATACGGCGTGTCTGAAACCCCTTGAATCAAAATACTAAATAAGATGGCGAAGTCTGAACTGAATATTCTAATGATTATTAAAGAGAACAATTCACTCCGGCGCCGGGATCGAACCCGGGTCCTTGGTTCAACGTACCAAGTGCTCTAACCACTGAGCTACGCCGAAGTTCAATCCACAGCACGGATCGAATCCCTCTCCTCTAGTGTTTTTCCCTTTGTGGCCTGACTCCAAGTTCGACATAGAGGAGAGGGTGCTGTGGATTGAACTTCGGCGTAGCTCAGTGATTAGAGCACTTAGTACATAGAACCAAGGACCCGGATTCGATCCCCGGCGTCGGAGCGAATTTTTCTCCTCTAATAAAATTATTGTTACCATAACATATATATTTTGTAGGACCAAAAATTAATCTTTACGTTGAACATTTTGAGATAAGGAACCAATCGTCGGTAATACCTATTTCAGGCTTCACGAGATCTTGAACGAGGAATTCGCTAAACGAACATTATTTTAAGCTGTTTTTATTTTCATAACAAGGAACTGTCTACCGCGTCGACGTTTGGTGGCGTTAGCTTGCAAAACAATAACACAATTGCTGCAAGTAAAGTGAACCATACAAATGGATCAACTTGCCCATGTAATGCATATTTCGAGGAATAATGTGCGACGATTACTGAGGGAGCAGCAATTACACCCCTATCACCTACTACGGGTGCATGCAATGGGGTCAAATGATTTCGCACCCAAAGTTCAGTTCTACAGATTGTTTATCCAGCGCTATGGTAGTGTACCGAACATCCTACAATTTGTACTGTTCACAGATGAGGTCCGTTACACCCGTGATGATGAATAATTTCAAGGTAAAAATTGTTCCGGGGCCGGATATCGATCCCGGGACCCTTCGCTTAGCGCACGAATGCTCTACAGACTGAGCTACCCAGGAACTACACCTGACATCGTTCCAATTTTTTCCTTTATATCCACACACCTCAAGTGGGCTGACGAGGTGCCAGAAATCCAACTTTGAGTGCACACAAACTCTGTGTGACTTGAATTGTGGTTTTCTGTTAACGTACCTACAGTGACGTATATATTATGCAAATCTGGCTTTCAGGTGAAGGTCTCTGTGAAGCAGACTTGAATAATTTCAAGGGAAAAATTGTTCCAGGGTCGGGTATCGATTCCGGGACCCTTCGCTTAGCGCACGAATGCTCTATCAACTGAGCTACCTAGGAACTACATCCGACACCGTTCCAATTTTTTCCTTTATATCCACACAACTCAAGTGGGCTGACTAGGCGCCAGAAACCCAACTTTGAGTGCACACAAACTCTGTGTGACTTCAATTGTGGTTTTCTGTTAACGTAGCTATAGTGACTTATATATATATATATATTATACACTGCCGAGCAGAAAAACGCAACACTTGAATAAATTTGAAATATCGAACTATAATACAAATTATAACATTACTGTGTGTTTCTATGGACTTGTTTTTCTTACGTTATGTGGCTCAGGTGTTACATACAACTCCGTTGATGTTTTCATGTACAGTGCAGAGGTACAGGGAACTTGGTTCATATTCGTGAAGACCTGGATATGGTAGGAAAAGGTCAACTTCTTGCAATAGATGACCAGTTCTTGCGCCTTCAAGTGCTATGTAACCGCCACATCACTGCGGTCGAAGCCAGAAATCGACTAGAACAAGTGCGAGGTGTGAATTTCAGTGAGTGGACTGGGAGGAGGAAGTTACATGATGCTGGCCTGATCTCCAGAAGACCTGCTACTGGCCCAGAACTTAGAATGAAACATCGTCAAACTTGCTTACAGTTTGCAAGTGAACATCAGGAATGAGCTGACGAAGAGTGGGGAACAGTTTTGTCCTCAGATGAGTCCCAATTCTACCTCAAATCCCAAAATGGAAAAGAAAGACTGTGAAGGGTAACTGGAGAAAGATATTCTCCATGCAACTTTTCATCAAGGACAGCATTTCATGACAATTCAGTGATGGTGTGGGCAGGCATAGTTTGACTGCACAAACGGACATTGTCTTTGTGGAGGGTGGGTCTCTTACTGCCCATCGCTACATTTAAGAAATCCTTGGGCAACATGTTCTTCCTTTTGCACCATTTATTGGTAACGATTTCGTGCCCTTGCAAGACAATACATGTCCTTATGTGGTGCGATATGTCCTCCAGTACCTCAATGAAGTAGGGATCGAACTCATGCAATGGCCATCACGCAGTCCGGATCTTAACCCAATTGAGACATTTCAGGAAGTAATGTCCGTCACCATGCTCCAGATACTCTTCAAGAGCTACTGGGCCATGTATGCAACACCTGAACCACATAACGTTAGCTGCGGTCATCCTCTACCAACGCGACTGCTCTAGCGTCGTTCTCGGGGATTAACGGTATCTTAACTCTCTTAAATGTTGTTTAAAACTCAGTTCAATATCACAGAATTCCATTATTAGCCAAAAAAATAAAACAAGAATGTTGTAACTTTGTTTTGTCTGCTTGTGTTTAGTGTTGTAAATTTTAATGGCACAGCAATAAATATAGGGTGAGGGACAGGAAGTGGCAAAGAGGGTGTCATAAACCACCCAATGGGTATAATTTCCTTCCCAAAACATGAATTAACACTTGCCTAACACAAACAGGTCCATAGAAGCACACAGTAATGTTATAATTCGCATTACAGTTCGATATTTCAAATTTATTCAAGTGTTGCGTTTTTTTTTTTTTTGCTCGGCAGTGTACAAATCTGGCTTTCAGGTGAAGCTCACTGTGAAGCAAACTTGAATAATTTCAAGGGAAAAATTGTTCCGGGGCCAGGTATCGATCTCGGGACCCTTCGCTTAGCGCACGAATGCTCTACCGACTGAGATATCCAGGAACTACACCCTACACCGTGGATATAAAGGGAAAATTTCGGGTGTAGTTCCTAGGTAGCTCAGTCGTTAGAGCATTCGTGCGCTAACTGAAGGGTCCCGGGATCGATACCTTGTTTCGGAACAATTTTTTCCTTGAACTTATTCAAGTCTGCTTCACAGGGAGCTTCACCTGAAAGCCAGATTTGCACCCTTGATGATGTTTTCAACAGACGCAAAGGTGACGAAAATTCATTTGTTACCCTTGTGTTTGGTCACTAGCAACTATTCTCTATCAACGTGTTGGCTGGAATTGTATAGAATCACCTAATAGGACCTTGGGCCATATGAATAAAACTGAAGGATTTCCTTCGAAGCAAGAGGTTGAAGTATAAGGTTATGCTTCGAAGCAAGAGGTTGAAGTATGAGCATATGCTTCGAATTGTAAGAATAACCTCTACCTTATCCTTCAACCTTCTGCTTCTAAGACAGGAGCATGTGCTCATAAAAGTTGTTGTGACGTTTCATGTTGCAATACTGTGTATTTGTCGGCGCTCTTTGTCAACTGAGTGCCGGTGTTCGGTTTCATAAAGGAATGCGATAAGCAGCCACGGTAAGCCTCCCAATAACTCAGCAACTTTCCTTCTGATGCTAATAAACCACACTCATTTCAATCGCAACTAGATAAAGATTCCGCGTGGTTAAAACTGGATCTTCTGATTCAGACGGCGGTAGCTGTGCGCCCCTTGAAAGTACAATGATATTTGTAAGCTACACATCCCGGAATATTAGAAAAATAGACACATGTTCCAGAAGTGCAAAGGAAAAGAAAAAGGGGCAGCATTTCAGAAAATGATAAAATATTTCGAAGAAAATTCGGTATACTACTAAATTCCTCCTAACATGCGTCTTTGCAGTGGTCATAATAGCATTATTAAATATAATTGCGCCTACTAGGCCTATGAGTGTGAGAAATAATGATAGTTAAAGTTTCTGCGTTAATCTGTGTACATCAATAAAATACGAGTAGAAAAATTATGTCAATGCAGTGACGTGAACACATTTGAAGTCCTTCCAGTGGCAGATTCCTCTGGCTCTAAAGTATTTTCATCTTCATTTAAATTCTGTTTATTTTCTGTAAAGTCATAATCATGATCATGTAGGTACTTCGCTAGCCTACATTGTGCAACACAAAGCAACAAACAATGATTGTTGGGACGTTTGAGGCAGCAATTGTACAGGCGTATTGTAGAATAGAAAACCTACTTCTTAGTTGACCAAATGAAAGTTCTATTATAAAATAACTGTCTCCTTATTTTAAAATATCCGATTTCAATATGATACCATGAGCCATGGTTCCAAGCCGTCACCCAATAGGACAGTATTTTTAAATCCACTTAACACATCACGAACTGATGGATTTTTCCTACAGTCATGAACGGACCCTGACCAACTAGCTGTAACACACGTAAAGCGTTCTTTTGCATTGCATGTAGCCTGCAACATGCTCATCATTTCATGATCATACCAGCATGCTGTGTAGGTTTAGGAATACACAACAGTCCAGTCTAATACACTAATAGCATTCGGAAAATTAAATTTCTATAACTATTAAGTTATTACAACGGTTGTACGTATCTTGCAATGATGTTGACAACTTGAGCCATATGTTCGCTTATTTTTTTAGATACGCTAATAACAGGTCCCGCGCCGTGGCGACGTGGTCTAAGGAATCCTGCCTAGGACTCGCGTTACGGAATGCGCACTGGTTCGAGTCCTCATGGGGGAAGAAATTTTCTCATGAAATTTCGGCCAGTGTATGGGACCGGTGCCCACCCAGCATCGTGATACACTTGGGGAGCTAAGATAGGTAGCGAAAATCAGGTTTCGCAAACCAGCTGTAACGGCTGGAGGGATCATCGTGCTAACCACACGATATCTCCATTCTGGTTGGATGATCGTCCACCTCTGCTTCGGCTTTGGGACGTGAGGCCAGCAGCCGGCTGGTCGGTCTTGGCCCTTCATGGGCTGTAGCACCATAGATTTACTTTTTACTTTTACACTAATAACTGTTTTACTCATAATGGTGCCATGTATATCCATCTCTTCTGCAATACCTGATTAGAATATCGGGATCGACCATAAACTGCAAAAAATAAATAAATAAAATAAAATCATCATTTTCATTTCCGAGGATGTCTGACTGGCTTTAAGAGGGCTGGATCCGATACGAGTCCGCACACTTAGGCACGGTTTGGTTCACTGTGAGCTCTATAGGCCTATATCCGATAATTGTCCAAGCCCGACGGTGGCTTCAGTGGCATTCGTGAATGCGACGCTGATAAGTTGGCCAACCTGCCTCAGCTCCAGATGCAGACAGTTCTCGTTTCACGACGAGTAGTCTGATAAACCTCAGGGCTCCAGGTCCCAAGCCCTACCTATATCAGCATCGGAAACTCCCAAGACTTTACACTAACCTATTTTTACTATTGCAGATAATAGAAGAAATGAAATGATAGAGGGAAACGGAAGTATCCCGAGAAAATCCTTTGCAAAGTCTGATTTTTCCACCACAATTTCCATCATGATCTCGACGGGGATCGAATTCGGACCTCCTGAATTGAAAACAGCAGCTAGCACTTGGCCTAAAGAGGGGGCTATTTCCGAGAATGTCCCTCCTCTTCTCCCCTGTGTTTCTTCCAGAAAATGGGTTAATCCATAGGACATTTTCTTCATGAAGTGTATATAAACTCTTATACTGCTCCCTAGCAGCACACCACCATAATTTGTAGTACTTTTCACGTCGTAATGCGACTGGTAATTCAACCATCACAGAGATGAGTCTGCTGCTGACCAGACTTCACTTTTTAGAAGGATATGCTTCTGAATCGAAGGATATGCTTCACTTTATTCATACATTTTTTTCTAATTTTGAAGCAAGAGGTTGCGCTCCAAGCAAATGCTTCTTTCTGTGAAGCAAGTGCTCTTTTCCTATTGCGTCATCAGGAGGAGAAGGTTTTGCTCTGCATTTTATCATTAAAATCTGAAGCACATCCTTCAAAATAGTAGAGTAAAAGGATATGCTTAACTTTATTCTTACGGCCCCACATCTCCTGTCATCCCGTCTGAAAGGTCCACGTTACTTGTGGCGATTGTGTGCGTGCGTATGTGTGTGTGCGTATGCCTGAATGCGTGTGTTTTTGCAAGCTAGCGCCACCAAACGTCAACGCGGTAGGCAGTCATTTGTTATGTAAACCAAACCAGCTTACAAAACCGTTCCTCAAATATATTTCTCATTCAATATATCGCGGTGTCTGAAATAGTCAATTCCGATCATTGGCTCCCTATCTCAAAATACTCAGTTAAGACGTCTCTATCATCTGTATTATTTTGACTCGAGATTTCAGACTACATATATAGGCTACGGAATTCTTGTTTATATATACCATTATAATAATTATATCTTAGACCTACTGCATTTCTGAGTAGTTCCTACGAAATATTCTTCAATTTTGTCTCATTTCTCAGTTCTAAACATGTTCAAATCTCATTATTTACCATGAAAAATTGGTCATCCTAATTTATACTAATATTTAAGACGGAGAGATTAAAATGTTGGCAACACGAATTAAATGATAAAGGAAAACTTTCTCAGGTATAAGTTAAGTGATGAGATGACATAAATATTTTGCAGCGTGTACAATATAAGATCTAGATAAGTACTAAAAATATATCACTGAATTAGTCAATAAACTAAATACCTACAATGCATTTTATCACATTTCTTATACAGAGACATCATTTTATTTTTACCAACATTTTTAATATTAACTTGCCTATACCTTTGGATCAACGCCGTTTTCTACCCCCTGCCACGAATGGAGTTCGATGATACTGGCGTAATATACAAACAAATCACTTTACTAGGTATAGGAGGGAAGAAAAGTAGTTCATCCATGTACATAGGAAATATTGCCCTTTTGAGTTTGATCATTTTCATTAGGTTTTTGTTTAATTAAAATACAGTACAGTATTAACAATGAGTGTTTTTACTCACGAACTGAGCTGTCCATGTGGATGTATTCATTAAGCAGTGTACATTATACTGTCTACAGCACATTAGCGTACAATATAGAGAATTAAGTTAAATTGAAAAATAATCATAATATGGATATTTAAACAGATTTTTGAAAATAGTGGTCGTTCATTTCGATACAGGCTTCAGTTCTAAAATGCATATTATCGCACTATAGACTATTGTACCTAATCCCAATTACCAGTTTCGTTCTTCGTACTAGTAACTCATGTTGAAATAATTTTGTACTTACTCTATAAAAGAGTACCTTACGTACTGTAAATTCAATCTTCACTTCTGCCCGATCCGAAAAGATAAAATTACTCAGACATGCTATCTACTGTCTGTCCAAGTGGTTATGTCGTAGGGTCGTAGAAAGGGAGGAAATCACGTGACAGTTAATTACTTAACGAGGCCCTTTTATTTAAGTTATTTTCAACAGTTGTATAATATTACGTAGACGTCCAATTCCTAACAGAAATTAATGTTGTCAGAAAAGAGCTAAGACAGCCCAGCCACTAGCTGGCGAATAAAAGCTGGTGGGGGAAACTGAGATACGACGTAGGCAAATGAACGACAATACCTGTGCGAAAATGATTCAATATTGAAAGCTCTTTCGTCACTGGAAAACGCGAACATATTTTTGGAACGTACTGTTTACTATGACCGTATATGCGGTCTTGGATCTGTGTGGAGGACGGTTGAACTTCATTATTAGAGAAGGGGTGGGAGTGAAGTACATTCAAAAACTCAGGTACAATAAAAATTGAAGTAGAAATAAAATGATGTCCCTGTATATACTAACAAAATGTTAGGTATAAATTCAATGGCTTGAGAGTTGTAAGCAATATATGAAAATTGGTGTGATATAGGCGACCATATTCTGTCGCCATTGAATTTATACATAAGAATTTTACGTACTAAGACACTAATGTTTTTCATTTCTTAAGTAATACTTTTAATACCTTCTAATCATGGAAATAATTTTCACTACCTTATAATTATTATTATTTCTGTTATTTAATTTACATGACCACAGAACAGAGGTCTCTTTTAAACTTTAACATAATTTAGGATCACTTTTTGAAAACAAAAGATGATATTTCTATTTCAACATTTTCTAGATTACAGGAATAAAGACGAAAAACCGCATAAGGTAGAGCTAAACAACGAGATCTGAGAAAATACTGAAACATCCAGAGGGTCGTAGTTCATCTATCCGTGCTGTAATGGGACGAATCGATAAACACAAAAGATTCGAGGCAGAAAGAGGGAAGTATTCAAGACTTGTGCACGCTTTGCATTTAATAACCAAACATTTCCGCATCGCAGGAATCTCGAACTGGAACCCTGGAGTAAAATGCAATTCTTTCAGTTATTATTATACCTACTTACTAACATAGAGATCTGAACTAAAAACATGTTTTTTAAAGATGACGAATTTTAAATCCAAAGTTATTTTCTATAAAACTTTCTATACTTAAAACGTTAAAAGTGTTACAATTTTCTAAAAAAGGGAATGTTCCTTTATGTCAGACGGGCCCCGTTTGAACACCGGTGTGGAGTCATCTTCAGTTCCTTCGAACTACTGCTACTCCAGTTGGTCTTGATTTTTGGCTTTTGCTTTCATCAGTGGTAGGAGTGGGGATGTGTTGCGCTTATGGTGGGGGATGGTTGTTTGTGTGTTGTATATTATTAGATCGAGTAATGTATGTGTATTGAATTGTAATTGTGTATTAAGTGTACAGGGTGATTCATAAATACCTGTACAAACTTTTTGGCTGTAATGTAGAGGTAAAAATAAAAATAAAATGCTCTATACAACTTTTTCCACAAATCCTCACTTTCGGATGCAGAATGTCCTACCTCAGTAGGTATCAAAAACATGGACCAGTAAAGTCTTCGGGTGTGTCACGTTCAGGCTTCGAAACTTCGGACCCGATAGAGCAGTTCAGTGGGAAATCCGCATAACGGCGTACTGAGTATAGTGGTAAAGCGTACAGTGGGTGGGGGTACTGTAGAATGAGTGCCAGTATATACGCAAAGAAAAACGCTCTGGATTTAAAGGTTCTGACGAATAATTTGGTTTTCATACAAACCTATTTTAAAACTGTGTCTCAAACTATTACACGGTTAGAAAAGTCAGAGCAAGAGATGCCGGAAGCCCTCAAATTAGTTGAGGAAATGACACACAGAATTAATGAGACACCAAGTACACCGGGTACTCAACGTGTAAAACAGAAGCGGAAATAAATTTTATGTAAAAATAACGGATATGGAACATTGTGTAATATAAACAGTAAATTAGTGGACAAGAGTCACCCGAGAATAAAAGACTGTCTCTTAGAGACTGCAATGATGTTAGGTTTCTTCGTTTTGCTCCTATCACGTTATGCGACGTAGAGCGCAGCTTTTCGCAGTACAAACTGTGTTTGGCAGATAACCGAAAAAGATTTACGTTTGAGACACTGAAAATGTATCTTGTAGTACATTGCAATTCGGTACTGTAACTGCACTTCCAAAAGACGACCAATAGGATAAATGAAGAAATTAAAATTGCTACATATTTATTTCTACCATTAACACTGTGTATAATTAAACACAAATGCTTATAAAAGACAGGAGAATAAATGCTTTTCACATTCTTTTGACATTATAATAATAATAATAATAATAATAATAATAATAATAATGTTTTATTTTAGCTGGCAGAGTTAAGGCCGTAAGGCCTTCTCTTCCACACAACCAGCAAAAAGTGTATATACATATGCATGTATATACATATGCACACATTGTCATTGTGTAATGTATATTTACTTTCAGAATGTCCATGTGTGTGTGTTTCCCCATACTACCGTACTCTATTCTAAATAGCAACGTTGTTACCTGAACACATCTCTACCTTTCACTACCAGCAGCGAGTCAACAACCTATAGTACATGCACAGTAAATTTATTGTATCGGGTCCCAAGTCTCGACGCCTGGTCATGTTAGCCTACATAGCGACTACGTTAGATGCTTGTTATTCGTACACCCCACTTCAGTTTATTCCGACCTGATAGGACTTTGTTTACTGTACATAGGTAGATACTGATCTTGGAATTTTACAGACCCCGTTCAACTCATTCCGAACAGTTTCGTAGGATGATGGTCTATACCAAGCAGTTACCGCAAGGACTTAACTGGAATTATATTTGTAGTGAATATGACAGGAAAATAAGAGTTTTTCGAGATCATTCATTTCTCTCTACATTACAAACTTCAATCCACCACCAGTTTCCACTTCATCTTACTCTTATCTTTAAATCGCATAACTTCATTTCGTTAAAAATAGTTTCAAGATCAGATTATGAGCTTCGGTGATTCCGGACGGGGACAATTAGACAACACTCAATAGGCGTTACCAATTAGCACCTGATGTTAGAAGGATGTCTTGTGGAAAGACACGCTAGTATCAGAGGGAAGGTCATGGCGTCAATCGCAGGTGCCCTGATATTCAGAAATGGTTTGTAAAATTTGGCTATAACTACTGGGTGTTCATTTCAAAGTGTGTCATGACGTCACTGTTGTTGGGTCACCGATTTGAAGCGAGTTTCAGCTTATATGTTAGAGAAGTTGCCTATTATTTAAGGCGTTTTTCAATCTGAACTTGAGAACGTGTACGGTATAACTTGAACGTCGTAGCAACAGATGGCGGTCTGTACGGTCTGTGTGCTACCATAGCCTCTTTCGAACTGTGTTTTGCGCCGGCAAGTCGTACGCAGGGTATTTGTTATCATCGGTTGCGTACGGTAACATTCCACAACACAAATCAAATGCTCCGTGCCCATGTTGACCGTCGAAGTTAATGTCAACAAATACGTAATTAATCGTCTTAACCCTCTCCCCATATCCCGACAGTACGTATTTCCAAACAGTTCACATTCCTGCCACTACCGGCGTTACCGTACGTATCGGCACGTACTCTTCAGAATGAACGCCGTACTTGCTAGCCAACTTCTCTGCTTCTTAGATTATACACCTGAGCTGCGGAAGTGTAGGAAGATTGAATTCTCTAGGCTCATCAGCTAGCCACATGACGGCATACAGCGCGCCAAGACACATTTTGAACTGAACACCCAGTATAAACATTTCTGAATCGCCTCTCCAGTGTCTCCTGGTCTTAACAGTCACCCAAAGGCTTTCACACTCATTTAATCCCAACTTCCAAAGCAAATATTCAGAAAAGATCTGTCTAGAAGCAGCAGCAGTACAAGTCCGTATTTCACGAGAAGATCCGAGAAAGGAATCCGAGTTTTTGCCCCACTCTTATAACTTATCTCCGACAGGGAACCGACCGGCCATTGACTGAGCCTTGTGTGTACCAGTCGACCAATGACACCACTCCCATCCACCTGCTCCTTCAAGAACGCTGAGTTACTGGCTTACTCTCGCCTCTTACCCCGCAAGGCTCATGCCCCCTCGCAGGGATCCTCTCGTGAAATTTGGACAGTAGCAGTAGTAGTAATAGCAGTAATAGTTGTAGTAGCAGTAGTAGTAGTAAAATTGGGGGTTTCTGAGAATACTGTCTCACGCTAAGTTCCATAACCTCAATCCTACGTTAGGATTATTCATACTGCTCAGTTGCAGTGTTCCAAAGAGTTGCAATCTCCTCCTCTCTCAGTCTCCACATTAAAGTTGCATGTATTTTGCGGTTCCTTTATGCTATTTGTACAGTCTATAAATAAGATCTCCTCCAAAACGGACCTTTCTAAATGGTCTACATTCAGAAAGAATTCATTCGTACCTATTTATATATTATCTACATAAAATGTAAGGCTACTTCTTCCTTTTCAGCTGCTTAGTGAGTTATTAGCTCTTTGTACTTTTTGCAGTACTGAAATAAGCCTGTGCATGAGCTAGTAATGTAAATCAATACAGAGTATATTAGCAATAGCCATAACATATAAACTGGCTCCATTGTATTATATTTCAATATCACATCCAGCTACACCACTTGAACGATTCTTTTCAGCTCTACCGAGAATTATTAATCGATATCAAGCAGTCAGATCACATGAGAAATAAAATGGGCTTGGAATATTACCCATATAAATAGCACCGCATTCAAAACTGAAATCATTATCTTCATTTAAAGATGCCATTTAAAATAATTTACCATGAAAAGATAGCTCAATTTAAATTTAAATTATTTTTAAATCTAACAAAGATGTCTTCTTTATTGTTCGAAAATCTTATATGTGCGATCAAAATTTTATTTTGTGTAATTCGAAACATCCGTTGAAGAAGTAAGAGTTGATCGACCATTAAACAGAAACAAAAAGTAAATTAAAGCATTTATTACATTTATTGTGAGACTGTCAGGTCAAGTTGTAGGATACAATGTTGAAAATTTGCACCAACTGGAATGTCGAGGTAAATCCAGAGTGCGTTGTGTAGGGTTACGTTATCCTAAAAGAGAACGCCAGATTTTTTCTGTCTCTCGCGAATCACGCCACGAAGTTTACAACTCACAGGATTATAGATTATTGCTCACTTTTAATATTTTCATATTGACAAATAATCCCACGAGCTCACAAAGTGACACATGGCTTCTCATAATATCATTTTAACAGACTACACACGCGCAAGCCAATATTTATAGATGGTTCACAACTTTTGACCTGTCTTTGCTTTCCGAAAGATGGAATTAGAGTCTATTTATTTTAACTGCAGTCGTCCTTTGGGGGCATGAATTTTGATCAGAACAGATATTTCACGCAAATTATCGTATATCTTACTTCTCAGTCTTATAGTACATATTGTATTCAATCCTTACTTTATTGAAGACATTTTCTTTGTTAGTAACGGTCTGATATTTGTATAATCGAAAATATTTTTGATTCTGGAATATTCATGTTTTCCTTTCCTTATCTTTTTAAAATTTCTCTTAGGGATTTTGACTTAATATCACTTTTGAACCTTACTGTTCACTTGATTTTCCTTCAGAAAACATTACCTCCAATCTTCATGTAGAGCCCCACAGTTTGAGAACATTTGCTTTGGGCTCAGAGACACAGTTGATAAAGCACTGTTAATTAAAGTAAGGAGCAAACAACCGAATGAAGCTGGCTTCTTGATGAGGACATTCGTCTCCAAGGAAAGCTACGTCAAGTCCTAGCATTACGCTAATCAGGAATCCATGTCATGTGGTCAATGCTTCTAGTATTTGTTAGACAGTTATCTAACCTAAATAGTTTCGGTTTTTGCCAGTCTACCTTTTTCTATTCTTTCACTGGCATATGTTTATATCACTAGCTCTTCATAAAATTAATTAGTATTAATATTAGTATTTATTTATTTAACCTGGTAGAGATAAGGTCGTCAGGCCTTCTCTGCCCTTCTACCAGGAGATTACAACTACAATATGAAGAATAAAATTACAATTAATATTCAATTTACAATTACAATAAAAATCAAAATACGAAAAGATTGCCTGATTAATGAAAGCTAGACAATTTATCATAGAAGTTAAGAACAAAGAATATTTTTCTATTTCGATAAAAATTAAACCTAGAGTAACAATATTCTATAGTAATGAAATTACCGGATATTGAACTATTTTGTGAGAGATTAAGAGAACTATTTAAAAGAAACCATGTCTGAATGAGTCTCAATTACTGACCAAGTGCCTAATAAGTTCACATTTGAGTTCAATTTTATTTCGACAGTCCCTAATGTTAATAGGTAGCGAATTCCAGAGTCTTGGCAGGGCTATTGTGAAGGAGGATGAGTATAGGAGGTGCGATGGGATGGTATTGTTAGTATTGTTTCATAGCGAGAGCGTGTGTTCAGGTTATGGTGGAAAGAAAGGTAAGTGAAGCGAGACGACAGGTACGAAGGAATACAAGAGTTCAAGATTTCGAAGAGAAAGAGAAGTCAATGTAAATTTCTTTTCTTATCTAGTTTAAGCCAACCTATTGCTTCCATGGATGGGGTAATATGGTCATATTTACGAACATTGCTTACAAAACGTACACACAAATTATGAGCACGTTGAAGTTTCGTTTTGTTGTCACTGGAAAGGTCAGTCAGTAAAATGTCAACATAGTCAAAATAGGGAAATAAAAGCGTGTGCACAAGGGATTTTTTAAGCAAGAGGGAAGATGAACATTTATCCTTTTTAGTACATGGATAATAGAACATAATAATAATAATAATAATAATAATAATAATAATAATAATAATAATAATAATAATATAGGGAACATCCTAAATTAAATGAAGCACGGCCACTTAAAATAACATTTAAAGTAAATCTAATTTGTATCTTAACCCTGAGTTCGAACTAAAACCCGCGAGTATATGTTCATAGCTTCACAAGTACCTTCCAGCACTACACTCATTTCGCCGGCAACTCACTCACCGCACTGGAACTACGACACATTTCACTGTTCAAATACTTTGCACTGCAACTATAAACTATAAAACTTCACTGACAGAAACACACTTCACTTACACAACACACTTCACTGACACAACACACTTCACACTTCACTGACACAACTCACTTCTTCACTGATACAACACTTCAAATAACAAAATATCAATTACACCCTTTAAATAGTATGTATAATATACTACCGTCTATTAGTAAAGTCCTTAACCTATTTTTAAATACATTTTTGGTTATTGGCAAAGCCGTTAGTAAGTCTGTAGGTAAAGCATTCCAGTCCCTGATAGTACGATTGAGAAAAGAAAACTTCCCAGTGTCCGTCCTCTGTCTTCTTTCCCTCAATTTATATGAGTGGTCGTTTCTTGAAGAGTAATTTGGCGGCTACAACCTATTGTTTATTTCTCTCCAGACATGCTAACCTCTGTATGTTTTGAACATTGCGCATAATCGAATTCGCGTTCTTCTCTCCGTGAGTGTGTCCCATTTTAATGGTGAATTATTACGACAACGCTTGAGAGCCCGTTTTTTAATCTTTTCCAGTATCTTAATATGTTCTAATCTGTAAGGATCCCAACATGCAGCACCATATTCCATTACTGGACGAACTAATGATTTATATGCAATCTCTTTGGATTTATCAGAGCCTTTTCTTAGCACCCTCACCACAAAAGTACCCTCATCACAAAAGTACCCTCATCACAAAAGTACCCTCATCAAAAAAGTACTCCCATCACAAAAGTACCTTCATCACACCATTGGAGTCTCTGATGGGCTTAATGTGCTTTACTGTTCCTACACTGGATATACAGGATGGAAGTGAAATAATCCTGCACATTGAAAGAGACAATAGGGTACACTTAAATGAACAGAAAACCTATATTATGTTTTGTGATTAAATACACGGTAGAAAATTAAGTTGCAAGTTTCAGCAGTCTGGCAACATTGCCGCTAATACAGTCCTATTTCTTCTCGTAATATAGATGTAAGAAGTTAACGAACTCAGATCTGTCTTTCTACGTCAACAGCCTCCCACCTCCCTCTCTGACTACAACGTTGCAATGTGGTTGCATCGTTCAGTGGCTTCAAATTAGTGGTTTTAAAATAAAATTTATATACATCTTGATTACACAACTTTTAACACTGTATCACTTCGGAATATGTATGATAAGACTTTCTTGTGTTAAATTTTAACGTACCTTGTTTACATGTTTCGACCTATTTATGGTCATCTTCAGAACTGGTCGTTGTTGGTCTTGGCGCCTCTTGTTTCCTGTGAGGGTGCGTTCGTAATGCAGAGTCAAAGAGTGTATGTGTTTTGAAATTGAGTTGTGTGTTGAGAATATCGTTGGGGTGTGTTTTCGTGTGTCTCTATATTTCATATTGTTCTAGTGTGTTGAGTTTCTGGCTTTATGGTTGGATGTGCAATATTTCCATGTCTGTGATGATGTCTCTGTAGGTATGGTTGGCATTTGTGATGTGTTCTGCATATGTGGAGGTGTTTTGTAACAACTTCTACATAGGACACACAGGCAGATCATTTCAAACACGTTACAAAGAACACATCACAGCCATAACAAAATTACAAAACACCTCCACATATGCAGAACACATCACAAATGCCAACCACACCTACAGAGACATCAACACAGACATGGAAATACTGCACATCCAACCAAAAAGCCAGAAACTCAACACACTAGAACAGGCTCCGCCAAGTCGAGTCAAGATCGCGAGAGGGCGTACAGGCCTGCTTACGGCTTCCACTGCGGGCAGAACACTTGTACACTGCAGTCTATCAGTGGTGGAACCTATCGAGGTCGCTTGGGGGCACCGGTGCACTGCATTTTGCACCAGGAATATTTATGTGCTAAAACATGAACCTTAGCAATGTAATGGATGTTGTTATTCGAACAATTAATTTCATAAGGTCTAAAGGACTCAATCACAGGGACTTCAGGGCACTGCTTGATGGTATTAACAGTATGGGGATTTACTCTACCATACCGAGGTAAGGTGGTGAAGTCGAAAAATTCTGGAACGTTTTCTCGCACTTAGAAATGAAACTGCCTTATTTATGGATGTACATGGGAAACCTGTTAGAAGCCTTGGACATGAAAGAATATATAAGAATAATGCAACAAATATGCGAAGTTTCGAACGTAGATTTGAGGATATTAGAGATCTTGAACAACAATTTAAGATATTTGCAATATCTTTTTCAGTGAGTGTCCTGGATATTCCTGCTGAACTACAATTAGAAATACTTGATTTACAAAGCGATATTGAGCTAAAGGATAAGTATCAAAACAAAAAGTATTAACCATTTCTATACTTGTTTTCCACGAGAAAGGTTTCCTAAACAGTACAATCTTGCTGCAAGAACGTTGTAAATGTTCGGGACAACCTACGTATGCGAAACACTGTTTTGTTTAATGAAGTTTACAAAGTCACGTCACAGAAACAACTAAGTGATGAACAATTGAAAGCATGTTTGCGATTGGCTGGTACTAAAACAATAGCTCCGAGAATTAAATAGCTGCTTACTAACAGAAAAGTGCAAAAATCGCAGCGGATCTCTGATGTTTAAGAAAAAGTACTATTATTAGAGAATTGTATTTGAATGACAACGTTTGTACTGTTGTTTTATTTTGTTAATTGAATTGTATAGCAATGAAAAGAAGACAAACAGTATATTAATCTGTATAAAAGTGTATATTTTGTTTTGTTTCATTATTGTGCAAACATGCAAAAATTTGTTTCGTATATAGTTAACTGTACAAAATTGTATAGAGTACTGTTTTTCAGTATAGTGCAATTAACAGTGAAAGCGTGCTTCAATTAAAAGCCGAAATTAATTTACATTCTTATCACAAATTTGGTTCACATACAAGTTCTTAGCTCCGCCACTGTGGAAGCAGCTACCCTTGCCCGCAGCCGTACGTCAGGGCTTGAGGGTTTGTACGTACGCACGAGAGTGTAGTCACTTGACGGTGCCTGCACTAGAACAATATGAAACATACAGGCACACGAAAACATACCCCAACGATATTCTCAACACACAACTCAATTTCAAAACACATACACTTTTTGACTCTACACTACGAACACACCCTCACAGGAAACAACAATAGGCGCCAAGACCAACAACGACCAGTTCTGAAGATGACCCATAAATAGGTCGAAACATATAAACAAGGTACGTTAAAATTAAATTTATAAGTACAAAAACTGTCCATGCTATTAAAATAGGTGTTTGTTTCTTGCGTGTGTTTTCTATATCGCTTCAGCGGTGGTCCTGTGCCATGCCCGTAATGTGACCTTGTCTTCAGACTCGGTCCAAAGACATGCCGTGCTTTCCAGCGCATGGGTTGTAAGTCGGTATTAGAAGCAGGAGGTAAAATAGATAAAGAAATGAAATATAATGAGAAATTAAAAAATAAATCAAGTTTCTAAGAGAGAGGGGAGCGCAAATACCCTATATGTAAACGATCCAGAAGCCGACTTAACAACACGAACCGCAAAAACATAGGAAGTTGTGGATATTGCTCAATTATCATAAGCGAAGAGCACAGTTTCTTGGAGTAATCGTTCTTATACGCTAAGAGGTAGGTTGAAGTTCTTAACCGTGTTTGCACAGTTTCACCGTAAGCTTGCTTGATGGCGTGGTTTAAATTTTTAATTAATGATTTGGGTACTTAAAAATGCTGCGTTGCAGAGTGGAGATAAGGTAATCCGTGAAAGTGGTGGGATGGTCCGCCTGCGTTGTGTTTCGTTACCAGCGAAAGCAGCTTTTTGTATCTTGGAAAACGAGTTACATTTTGGCGCTGGTTGGTAACATTAAGTGGAAATTTACGTCAGTACACCAAATTCAGATTAGTTTCGTGTGTTGCAATTATAAAATTTCGTGCATTTTAATACAGTATGTTTTAAAGTATCACACGCAAACGATTGCACTCAAAAATGAGCATTACGTTTCTCAGCACTTTACTTTCTAATTAATGTAATTTTATGAATGGCATTACTATTCAAGGTTTATTTCCTCAAATATTATTTACTATGCTTCTAAATTAGAAAACACGCTTTAGTTTTCTGGATTGCACACTAAAGACATTCTTTCTAATCTCAAGAAGAATGGTATTTACTTCCTCTATAAATTACACTGTTTAATAAATTATTTTTATACTATACTATATATCGTGAGATTAAAACCAGAAGGTTCTATTTGACTTTTAGTAAATTTTTCAGGAGAGCGATTTAAAGTTTGGGACTAAATGTGAGATGAAGTATATTATATATAATAATATTTGACATAATATCTCATATTATAGATCATAATTTTCTTTATTAAGCATTAATGAGTTATTGCACAACTTAAAGGAAATATACTGATATTTTATCAATTTACATAATCTTTGGACATAACCTTCTGACTCATAAGCCAAGACTTCAAAACTATAAGATAATGTATTTCAAAATTGTTTTGTAGAACTGTAATTCAATAGTAGGCATCCATTTCATCATTGATTGAATGTCTGTAGCCTTCTCCTTCGATGTATTTTTTCCTGTAGCTGAAGTTTTTGTTTTTGGAAGTCGGATATTCTGCTTATCGATATTGGTTTTTGACCAATCCGACTCTATTCCATACCTGATCTCCATGACATGTCTTATAGTAAATGTTCAAGGAATCATCTGCAGGGAATTGAAGCTGAACACCTTCATGTACGGCACATTGTAATTAAACATTTTACTTTGAGTATGATAGTCGTGGAAATCAGATACTACCATCTGAATAACCTCGGAAAAAAAAACAACGAAGTAATCAGCCCAAGTGGGAATCGAACCTACGCCCGAACGTAACTCCAGATCAGCAGGCAAACGCGCTACCGCCTGACCTACGCCGGTGGCTCTCATGCTGTTTTAGTTGGTTATGTAACGACTCTGTATCAACTACTAGGTTATTTAGCGTCGGTGAGATTGGTGATAGCGAAATGGTATTTGACGGGATAAGGCCAAGGATTCGCCATAGATTACCTGACATTCGCCTTACGGTTGGGGAAAATCTCGTAAAAATCCTAACCAGGTAATCAGTTCAAACGGGAATCGAAGCCATGCCCCAGCGCAACTCCGGATCAGCAGGCAAACCCCTCACCCGACCGAGCTACGCCGGTGGCTGTTCATGCTATTGACCAGGGCGTTGATAATATACAATATAAATAATATAATAATTAAATGATTAGTTTGTTATTGCTATAAAGGTAAAAGTATGTACATTTCGTTTATTCCATTTTTTTTACCAACCTGACAAGCGAAGTCTACTGAGGTTATAGATAGCCAAAAGTTCATTACACTCCCGTTTACTTTATTTGGTGAATGCGAGAGTTCGATAACAACTTTGAAGTTGATATGAATAATCGATATTTATAAAGATTTCGATAGTTGCCATGTTTATTCTACGAGCAATAAATCTCTTACTAATACGAAGATCTACCCTCTCCCTTGCGCCCTCTCGCTGATCAAACTTTCTGTACTTTCTGATAGCGCATGCCCAGACTGCGACTCTGCATATCGAAATTTATAACCGTACTTCGAAAGTTGCTCCGTACTGTAGGTTCAAGAGATTTACACCAAATAAGGAGGGTAATAACCAATATTCATCATAAAAAAGTTTTCACAAACAATATTCCGATTTCGTGGTGTACACAGTTGCTGAGGCGTAGCTTTGATGTTGCGCGCAAATTACTAACGTAGACTAGTTTGAAATACATCTCAATAATAGATATTGAACAGAGCGAAGTGGCTCAGACGGAAACTTTTGAGATTTACATTCGGGAGGTCCTGGGTTCAAACCCCGTGGCCGGCCAAGCTAACTGAGGTTTTTCATTGTTTCTCTCAGTCAGAAGGACAAATGCCGGATTGGTGATTTAAATACCATGATTCATCATCGCCTTAAAAACATTATCATAGTAGTTATTTATTATATGAGTGTCGTAACATTTCATATTACAGTACGAGATTGGAAAGTTGTCAAACAAGTATATCGTACAACGTATTATTGACTCTGAATAAAATATATAATTTTAAATAAAAGTAATTGTATTATTTGTATTACTTTTGAACATGTCTTTTATAGGGAGGCGATATTATTATTATTATTATTATTATTATTATTATTATTAATATTATTATTATTAGAATATTCATACGAGAGGCGACCCGTATGTTTGTTTCATTAGTTTTTAACACGATAGGTTTTTGTTTATGACAGTAGAATATCAGTACTAGGAGAAATAAACAAATATTGTTCAAATGAGTTCAAACGAGGATTCAGATTAGTATTGAAAATGCTGAAAATTCTGCAATTGAACCATCGAAATCTCACGTAAGATATGAAGTGAAATTTTAAAAATTTGAAGATTGGTGTTCCATGTGTGATGGTGACAAAGAAGGTAATGCTGACATAGTTTAGTAAGAAAGCTGTATGCGAAAAGCCAAGTTCATTGTGAACATTGTTAATGTTTGTAATAAATAAAATTAATTCCATTGTATTTTATTTAATGTGAGGTTCACATTACGCAACCAGTTAGGTAATAGAAGTGTAACTGCCTATCTAGTTGCGTAATAGAAGTATCATTATCTAACTAGTTGCGTAATAGAAGTATCATTACTAGAGATGAAACAATAAAAATTCCTTCGTAAACACGGTACCAACGTATATTTGACTCGAGTATTGTATATGACGACAGAGAGAAGGGGGTTAGAATTGTTTTCTGTACAGTGCTGAATTGTGGTGCTACTTGTCCAGTGCGGTAATAAGTGAGCGAGTCGATTTCTAATCTGTAGTGTACTGTTATTGTCATTACTTTATATATTAAGTCTTTCTAATATATGCAGGCTTCAGTTGAATTGTACACTCAATAGAGGACTACCAGCAGTAAAAATTTTACATTGATTATATTTCACTTCAAATTTTCCGAACAGTTAGTGCGCAACATGTATGTTTCACCGATGTATACTTTGTCTCTACGTCTGAAACGTACACCGGTTTACATTTGACCGCTGTGCAGAGTTCAGAGACACCCACACTGTATGGTTGAAGCGTAGGCAACTTCGTGTCTATGGAAGGACAGGTTTCATCATTAATCATTACCTAACTAGTTGCGTAATAAGTATCTTTACAGCATTTTTATTAGTGATGTAAAGTCCACATTACATAATCGAAGTGGGTAAACATTAAAACTAGATCTAAATTAGTTTTTATAAATAGGTTATTTTACGACGGTTTATCGACATTTCAGGTTATTTAGCGTCTGAATAAAATGAAGGTGATAATGCCGGTGAAATGAGTTCGGGATCCAGTACCAATAGTCACCCAGCATTTTCTCACACTGGGTTGAGGGAAAACCCCTGAAAAACCTCAACCAGTAAATTCCTCCAACCGGGATTCGAATCCGGGCCACCTGGTTTCACGACCAGACGCGCTAACCGTTACTCCACAGGTGTGGACTCTAAATTAGTTACATGAGCACTCCCATCTATAACACACGGCAATAGAAACAGAAATTCAACAATATTCCACGGCCTACTGATATAGGTACGCAAAGATCCTACAATAAACATAACAAAATCAAAAAAATTGTTGTCAATATTACCACAGTCTAGTATATACAGCCACGAAGCTCAATACGTAGTAAATATGCATCCATAGATAGTTGCTAACCACTATAATCGCTACTATCGCCTCATTACAGACAATGCGAAATAGTACCGGTACAGTCTATTGTTCCTAGCACCCTCACAACTCAAGCTTCGTGACTGTATATACTAGAATATGATATTACCGTATATCTTCTGTGTTTTAGATCAGTGGTTCCCACAGTGGGGTTCGCCACCCTCTGGGAAGTCGTATAGAGAGCTGAGAGGGGTCGTGAAATGATTTACAAAATAAAATAAAAAACAACTTAATATGCATTTGTTTTGAATTTATCAACAGTAATCTCACTAGACGTTTTGATTTATCTAGAGAAAATCAAAACTCGAGTGGGATTTAATTGACTATTACACGATTAGAAGAAAGTATATAAAGATTAGAAGTAACGAAGTACTCCAATACAATAAAATATTAATTGACTTACGAAAATACAACTGTCTTCAAATGTATTATTGTACCATCTCAACATTACAAATATTACGCTAGATGCATGCCAGATGGCAGTAGTGAGCAATGCCTTCTCGTCGAGAAGTTCTCGATCTATTATACACGATGGCAATGTTACTAGTCAAGAAGGCTTTGTTGATTCAGTTTCATTTTTATTAAAATGCAACATTCCACTTCAATTATCCGAATCCCAGTAATCAACGTCACTAGACAGATGATTTTCAATAAATCTTAATATTAAACAATCTCTGATACGTGACTATCCATAATATCATATAGCAGAAGCTATAACATAACCTAACTAATATACACAAATGTTAGAAAAGTTTTAATTAACGACGATGACATAAAAAAATAAATATGAATAATTTTAAAAGGAATAATTATTGAATGTACAATTTTCAAATTTGAATGTGGTTGGTGGTTCAATTGATATTATATTGGACGTGTGTGTAATAGAAGTTGAACTCGTTGATTTAGGCCTACATGGTGTATTCAACTTATTCAGGATTTCCGAATGGTGCTCTTCATTTATTTGTAAATAGGATTTCAGAAGATGCATAGGTATGATCAGTGATTTTTATTAATTCTTGTTCTTGAATGCCAATGCGAGTCATATTTGAAACTGCTGTGCATCGACTGGAGTGGTTTGTAATTATATATATATATATATATATATATATATATTTTTTTTTTTACTTTTTTTTTTTTTTTTGACGTCCAGACCAGCGCAGCTTCAAATGTTGGCAAACAAAGAAACAAATGCTAGGGACGCGATAAAATTAAACAAATGCTAGGGACTCGATAATAAAATTGTGCGATAAGCGGCCATGATTGGTTGAAATACGTCCTTTCGTACCGTTTTATTGGTCAAAAGTAGTATGACGTAGTAAGAGTGTAATAATCAATATAAACATAAACAACGTTGAACATGAATATAAAAAATGTTTCAGTATTTATAAAGTAAAAATATAATTAATACAGCAAACGAGCCTGTTTTCCAGAAAGTAGCTTCTCAAAGTCGATATACACACAGTGATATTTTCAATTCAAGGAGATTTCTTGCTTTTGTTTTGACACTCATTGGCGAGAAACTTGTTTTCTATTAAATACAACGTTACAAATATTATAAAAAAATAAGGCCTTAATTTTCAAGGTCGAGGTATTTTTGCATTCTTTTCATCGAAATATAATCTACGCTGTTTGAATAAAGTCTAGTTCCAACATTTCATCTGTAGTATATATGTCAATGAGATTCTTAATCGTGCTTTTTTTTCAGGCAGTTGAACAGAACTGTCTAAAAGTGGATTCAGTATCAGTCTGTTACTGTCGTAATTATTTTAAGTTTCTTCCAGGGACATTTAAAAAGTTGTTTAAATTTGTGCAAACTTAATTGCGCGTCCTCAAAAACAAATTCAGTATTTGTCATATAATAACTTACGTACCTAAATTTTCCATGACTTCTTTAATACACTGGAAAAAGTCAAATTTCCTTTTGTCAAGTCATGTCTACCGAAAATCAAGTTTCTTTATAAATGAGTTGGATTACAAGTAGCGCAAGTATCATTTTTGATTTGTATTGAACCACAACCGTCTTTGGCTATGATTGAACTATTACCGAACTCTATGGCGGTAACAGTTTGAAGTAGTTGCTATGAATAATTTTTAAGTAATATTTCCTGTTCTTGTTGCACCATATACTTATATATTGTCCTTCTTTGGATGGTATGCACGGGTTTTGAGTAAAATTATAGCTTTATTTTTTTCGATTTTACAGGAATCTGTATTTTTATAATGGGATTAAGTACCGATACGGTAGTAAGGGATCGCAAACAAAAGTCGCGCCTTCAAAACCTTTGGGAGCTACTGTTTTAGATTAAATGTGACGTCATGCCGACGTCTAGAGTCATGGGAGTCGCACCATGTGTGCGTATAAAGTTCAGAAAAATGCAAATTCTGATCTTAACCCTTAAATTAAATTAACCCTTAAATTAAAAAGTAAAGTAAGTAACCCTTAAATTGGCAAAACTTCATTTCTCACACTAGTTTATTAAACCGTGCCGGACTGTAAAGAAAACAACTATCGCAATGTCCATATATGTTGTGCAATATTATAGTAACGCGAAATTGTAATTTTCCTACAATTTTTTTCTGTTGTTCTATTAAAATTATAGCATGTAGCTTATTAACCGGTTGTATCCTATAGGATACACTGCCAATTTAAGGGTTAAACGTTTCCTAAGGAAGTGAGCAGCAGTACGTCTAATATGGACCACATTCTACAGAAAGTAACCAACTCACATTATACATAAACTAAGAAAAATATACTTTAAAGTTAAACGTCAGTGATAAATTCACTAGTAAATATAACTAGATAATTATTGCTTTAACCAAAAGCATATTATACGAAGTATCTTTGTTCAAAGTATGGATCCTTTTATTTATTTATTTATTTATTTATTTATTTATTTATTTATTTATTTATTTATTTATTTATTTACTTACTTACTTATTTATTTATTTATTTATTTATTTATTTATTTATTTATTTATTTATTTATTTACCTATCTACTACGCGACCAAGGCGGGACCCGTCGTGGCAGAATGAGGAACTCCGTGCTCGCTGCGTATGTTTACTGTTGGAGTGTCGTCACATCCAATGCCTAGCGTTTCAATCTGGTCGCAATCCCGCATGTAGGAAGACGTGTGTTTCGTAGCCAAGCGCGGAGCATTATTTGTCATAAAGTTTTGTGATGAAGAAATGACAACTGGTTTATTCCTACCTCTATCGAAGACAACAGAGCGTGCTGCAGCTAATGTGAAGATAGATAAGGAAACAATAATTAGTAGGATTAGAATGGAAGGTAAAGAATGTGAGGACAAGGGTTTAGAAATATCGACACCAAGCAAAGTTAGACGACATCCTGCAAATAGGTTGAATTAGACGACATGGACAAATGTATCATAAGATTTTTTTAGTTGGTTATTTAACGACGCTGTATCAACTACGAGGTTATTTAGCGTCGATGAGATTGGTGATAGCGAGATAATATTTGGCGAAATGAGGCCGAGGATTCGCCATAGATTACCTGACACTCACCTTACGGTTGGGGAAAACCTCGGAAAAAACCAACTAGGTAATCAGCCCTAGCCTATATCATAAGAGAAGTTCATAAATATTATAGTCTCTACAAAGAGCTTCCAACATTAGGAAAGTTGCATAAATTTTGTAAGAGAGAGGTAGGTTTTAAAGGATGCAAGGAAACTTTACAAAAACTCATGCTATCCATGAGGTTTGCATTCAAAAAATGTAAAGATAAAAGGAAATATCTAATACAATGCTCTGATATAGTAACCCGTTATACGAACATATAACATATAAATCGTGTTAATAATAATGAAGCAAGAGCTCAGTTCGGCATGTGCTTCATTTTGCATCTGATGCGGACTTTACAGCACGGCCTGTGTTGTGAAGCAAATCGCAGCGCCATCAAACAAAACGGTTCCCGCCTTGGTCGCGCAGTACCTATTTATTTATTTATTTATTTATTTATTTATTTATTTATTTATTTATTTATTTATTTATTTATTTATTTATTTATTTATTTATTTATTTACTTACTCACTCACTCACTCACTCACTCACTCACTCACTCACTCACTTATTTATTTATTTATTTATTTATTTATTTATTTATTTATTTATTTATTTATTTATTTATTTATTTATTTATTTATTTATTTAGACATTAAATTTGTTTGTTGGTTGGTTCCTTTCTGCAGAATGTAGTACAAATAATAGCGGTTTTAATTTAGATGAAGTTTTAATAAGTGACTTGCTTGCAACCATCAACTTACGGACCATTTTCTTCGTAATTCACAAGCAGCCTATATAACCATTAAAGATAACTACTCCTTTAAACACTAATGTCACTTCTTAAAGTAAAGAAATAAATTAAAGCGAGTCACAAAACTTTGCACGAAATATGCTCTAAGTGCATAGTAGCTATAGACATACTGAAATACTGCAAACTTAATGGAAAATGTCTGCAGTGATTTGATCATTCAAGTGGAAATAATGTTGTGTTCCTCATAAGAGAAACTATAGCGATGCTGAGGAAAAATATAATTCGGCATCTTCGCGGAACTGCACACCAGTGTTGCCAATGCAGCGATTTTCCCGTTACATAATATGTAATATTTCCGTCTTAGTTTAGAGCAGTATGATCCAACTATTTTTGATTGTAGGACCTGATGACACTTCCAAAATTAATTCGGAGGCCGCAATGATATTAAATTGTTATAATAGCGCTAGGATTCTTAGGTAAATAAATATTTTATTCGCACTGTTGTAGAAAGTGTTTCCTCATATGCATTGTAATCAGCTGATTCAGTATACAATGGATGGTGATTATGATTTGATGAATTTATCGAGTTCCATAATGAAAATTAAAATGAAAATGTATTTCGGCAAAACAAAAGATATATCAGAGATATGGAAAACCTTTAGATATGTACTCGTACAATGACCAACAATTTAAGAGAAGATACCGTTTCGACAAGAACACTGTTGTGGATATTCTGGTGTCTCTCATTGAAATTCACAATATAACCATGAGGCTTACCGATTTCACCACTGCTCAAAATACTGGTTGCTTTGAGACTTTATGCTACAGCATCATTTCAGGTAAGTTTAAGTGGTACTTTTTTCGAAAACTATTCAGGCCCCAGTGATGTGTTATTTGCATTTTCGTTTGTATTCTACCCAAGTAATAAGCTGTTAAAATTTTCGTCATTATACCACTTCCACTTTGTTTACCATAAAATAACTGAAAAATAAATTAAAATGATTTACTTACAGGAATATCTCCGGAGTTTACATTAAATTCAACTGCAATTTTGTTCCATGTCAATTTCTTCTTTTGGAGAGAACAATTATCAGATTTTTTACTTTCGACGATATCTCTATATTTCATAACTAGTTCTCTTAGCTCACTTCTTTCTTCTTCTGTAAAATTCTTTCTCGACATTTCCTATAATTTTTAGCTCATAATATTTTCTTCTGTATTTGTGTACGATAATAATGCCGATTTAACAATTTTAACGCGCTGTAAAACAATTGAATGTACGAAAGCACTCACGTCTAGTCATGTTGCCATATTTCTTTCGATGTCAAGGGAATGCTCAGTGCATATGAAAGAGTAGCCTCTCTGCAATATGATCTAAAATAAGTGCTAAGGAAATGCTCATTACTTAAGTATTTCCTCATTTTATAAGTGAGGACTATGAGTTCGACCCTTCATAACACGTTGCTAAGTAAAATAACATAGCAACGTGTTTTCCATTTCATTTAACAATAAAGGCAAACTTTTTCAGTACAAAGTGTCAAATAATGGTCGACTTTTGCAACGAAAGTAGATAAAATAAATTATAACGTTTAGAACAATTTTCAAAAATACATGGCATTGGGAAAACCAAACACGATCCTTTATAATGCATTAGGTCTGTGACGGAGACAGAAAGCTCCAAAACCGCTTTGTACACCATAATTCTCGGAAGGTCTGCGGGCGTCGAACACCGTTCTTTGATGATGCACACAGAGTCTGTTAATGCATCCTGCCCACAAATCCACAAAATAACATTTGCTACTTGGCACTAACGCAACACCAATCGATAGATTCCTGTGAGAAACGTCCCCACTTGCCATCCATATTCATTGAAATATGCGTGGCTATGATCGTGGTGACATCTGAAGATCGCTCAATCGATTCCGGCCTCGCCATCCAATACCGCATTCCCCAGCCCGTCCGAGCCAATTGTTCGCATTCCCATGTCTGCATTTCAGCTCCTTTTATCTCTCTCATTTAGATTATAAAAAAGAATTCTATAGTCACGTGGCAAGTTCTGGTGAAGTGGAGCTTTATGGCAATCAAGTCTAGGGTTAAAAGAGGTTTAGACGGTGTGTGGAGGTTATGTTCGTGGGTGCGGAACTGTTCCTTTCTGTTCGTTGTCAAAATCATATCCTGTGTTGTCTTTGATGGAGCTCTGGGGTTATGTTAACACTACATCAAAGGAGTCCGACCACTTATCTATCTAGTGAAAAGAGATAAATTTAGGACTACCTGAAAATAATTATAGGTAAAATGTTTAAGTAAGAACAAAAGGAATAAATAACAAGTGCAGAAGGGTTAAGACAAGCTTAATAGGAAACAAATATTAATATGGATTTTCAACATTTCGGAACAACTTCCAGATTCAACAGATTAACGTTGCCTGAAACGTGTTTGCAAATACTATTCGATAACCATATCTATCCTTAGCAACACACATAGTCAAAAGGTAATAATGGAGAAACACAAGTAAATTTTTAAAACGAAGACACAGAAAGAGATGTTGATTAAAATTATTATCAAACATAAATAACTTGTAGAGAATTAAAAAGTGGTTGCGTTATCACCAAACGAAAAATGAGAAAGTTTGGAAACAAATCAATGTATTGTAGGTCCACTGACTGCTTATATTAATGATTGTCTTAGCACTGGCGTATTTCCTGATGCTTTAAAGATTTCCAAGGTGATTTCCAGTTCTAAAAAGGGCAACGATACGGAATCTAGTAGGTATGTGCCAATTTCGCTTATTCCTGTTTTTGCTCAAATATTTGAAACTATAATAAACAATCAAATTTGTGAATACTTTGAATGTAATAACATGTTTTCTAAATCTCAATATGGATTCAGATCTAATTCTAATACAACCAAAGCTGTTATTAGTTTTATTAGTTATATTTTAGAAGCTCTTGAGGACCATGAACTTAATTCTGCTACATTTTGTGATTTAAGTAAGGCCTTCGGCTGTGTTTCGCATGATGTTATATCAGAAAAATTACAATATTATGGTATTAGAGATAATGAATTAAAATTATTTGTGTCTTATTCTAGTAACCGTCAGCAGTGTGTCTTCATTGATGGCAATAAATCTAAGCTCATGAATGTAAAATATGGTGTGCGGAACGAATAAATTCATCATCGTTTTTAATTAAAGTCTGCATACTTATGTAGAAACTTCTTCGTAGCACTTTGTCCTTTGGTTTTAGGGCTTGCAACAACTGTAGTCGGTACGGAAGAAATCGCAACCGCTTGCGAAGAATCTTGTCTTAAAATCAGTGTGCCATTTACGGATTGTAGGCCCACTGGGTGGATCTACACCTAACTTTGTTCGGTAATGCCGTTGCACATTAATAACCGACTGGTTCACATGAAAATCAAGCACACAAAAAGCTTTTCTGTCATCTATAGCAGCCATTTCGTCTCAAAAATGAACGAATTTGTTTACATACGCTATTATGAAGCAGTGTTACAGACTAGGAAAACAATGTTGCCACAAGTAAACTTTCAGGGTTTCTTCTTCCATTAGTGCTATTTTCAAGCATCTCAGATTCATAGAACGTAAATTACACGTGTTCGAAACCGGAAAGGTCTTTTATAGTAACCCTGTACTTTATTATTTTTTAGCGTTTCAAGCAGGACACGAACTTACAGGTTCGGAATCAGGCTGCTATTCTAGCTAGCTACCAAGTCGAATACTTAATTACGAGACAATCCGACAATTCTCAGAAGAACCTCCCGTGAAACCGTGCTTGCGAATAACTGCTGAGACAATAACTCCAGGCAGCGTTGCAAACCCTGAGGCTTGATTGGATCGCACAATTGGTTCGAAATTATCGTACTTTTGATTGGAGGATCGTACACATACAAAATAGGCCTATTTTGATTATTTTACCTGAACTCCCTCCACAGTGTTTTAAACGATTT
Organism: Periplaneta americana; assembly: GCF_040183065.1. Taxonomy (NCBI): domain Eukaryota; kingdom Metazoa; phylum Arthropoda; class Insecta; order Blattodea; family Blattidae; genus Periplaneta; species Periplaneta americana. The sequence goes on from NC_091133.1 coordinate 55,372,622, forward strand.
TTTTTATTCTTGCAAGGAAATAACTGTTAAAACTTAAATATCAGCATATAAAATGATTTTTAAACAATTTGTTGTCTCCTTACCTTGGGAGGATCCTCAGAAGGATCAACAACAGCAGCAACAGAAGAGCCAGAACCTACATGTGGTCCTTTTACAGTTTATTTAATCAGAGTAAAACCAAGCTTTAAATTTAGGAATTGTTTACCATAATTTTCTACAATTTTGTTTCCGTCCTATATATATTTAAGTATACCGGATGTAGATTTTTGGGAGTAGGACCACTATAACTATCTTCTGATTCTATTGCCACTATTTCACGTCAGAACCTATCACAATGACACCTGATTTCTTACTGTTTGTGCATTACCACGAAACACGACTAGCACAAGCAAGTACTGTAATAGGCTGTTCCTTGCTCTTTTGTATGCACAAAATATGCCCATATTTCGAATATGTTTATTTCCTTTTTCTGTTATGGGGTTCTCAAAACATTATAACCAGTTCATTAGTTATTACATGCTTATGTGGAGGCACAGGGGCGGATGCAAGGGGGGATTAAGGGGATATATCCCCTCCCGAAATTTTGAGAAAAATACGAAACAAGAAACAAAAATAATATTAATTTTAATTCGTGAATGTACATAGGAATTAGAGAGTTTTCCACGTAAATTCTCTTTGCTAAAATGTTAAATTCCAAGAACTGCAGGAAGACAAACACAGCGTCCTTACTTCAAGACAGAGAGTCATGAAGAGTATTTTAGGCTTTTAATTTTCCTTCTCTTCTTAGACTATTTCATTAGTCAGCTCAAGGACAGGTTTTTAAATCATAAGGGAATCCTAAAGTCCATACAAACTTTGCTGCCTAAAAACATAGTGCGAGCATCAGATGACGATTTAGAAACTGCTGTTGAGGCTATAGCAAATAAGTGGCCCTATAAAGATGCATCACCAGAGTCTTTCTTCAATGAATTGAAGATGTGGAGAAGAAATTTCCTTGATGAGAAAAATCTTCACCTAATACCTACTGATTTCATATCATCTTTGAACAGGTGCAATGAAATTATTTTTCTGTGCACTTGCAAGGCGCTGAAACTTTTCTGCACGTTGCCTGTAACTACAGCAACACCAGAACGATAGTTCTCAACATTGCGGTATTTGAAGACTTACTTGAGGAACACGATGGGAGCAGACAGATTAAATGGACTGGCCTTGATGTATATACATAAAAATGTAGAAGTAAAATCTCATGAAGTACTGGATGAAATGTCTAAGAAGCCTCGTCGCCTTCTTCTGTAAATGTCATTAAGTCATTGTTTTTGTATTGCAGTCATTGTAAATGTTAAAATTAAAAAATTATGGTTTATTTAACAACGCTCACAATTGCCGAGGTTATATCAGCGTCGCCGGTGTGCCGGAATTTTTTCCCTCAGGACTTATTTTACATGCCAGTAAATAGACTGATATGAGGCCTGTCGCATTTAAACACACTTAAATGCCATCGAGCTGGGGTGGGGTAGAACCCGCAACTTCGAGCACAGAAGGCTATCCCGACTACGCTACTCAGGCCAACTTGTAAATGTTTGTGGCTCGGAAACAAATTGTGAGTATATAAACTTATTTCTCATTACTCCATTTTTACTATCTCCTCAAATCCCTCCCCGAAAAAAAAATCCTGCGTCCGCCCCTGTGGAGGCAGTAATTATATTTAGACTATTGAGAGGATTGGAGAGACATTTCTATGAGATACTTTGAAATAAACAAAGGAATATTTCTCAGCATCATTTTTGAATAGCCACAAGTAATGGTCACTACGTGATTTCTTGTTGCTATAATAATTACCAAAATCAAGCTGTCGTGTCGCTTGGACTTGGAGACATAGGAGAGCAATGACATCATAGAAATAAGTTTTGCGACAGTTGACTGTACAGTTCTTATAACGCAGAAGTGATACATGCAGAAACTACTTTATGTGTATAAGTGAAATGTATAGATATATAGGCTATATAAAATTCCATATGTCGTAAATTGTAATAAATGTTGAAAATCTTCTCTTTTGATATGTTTTGCCTTCTTTATCGACAGGATCGTACATTTTGCGCACTATCCGCGGGTTGGATCGTACGATCGTACATGATATCAAATTATCGCATTTGTACGATCCAGATCGTACGGTTGGCAACACTGAATCTCCAGGAGAAGCTGCCAAATTTAACATGATCAACCTCTCAGCTCGAACTGTGACTCGTCTTTTAGAGGAACTTACATGGAGAGGACACGCTCTGTATATCACCAAATTAAATCAGATTTTGTGACATGAAAGTACAAGACACACTGTTTAAAGTCATACCTGGTATGGGTAGACAATGACCCCTCGTTTTGGAAATATTGGCTATTGTTTATGACATACTACCGTTAGGTGCCTAATAGGGAAGCATTAGACTGTGTAAAGGCGTAGCTCATGTGGTTGGATGCTGAGTTGTCATTCAGGCAACTCGAGTTCGAATCCTAATGCCTTCTCATTTTTTAAAGCTTGATATTATCATTATTATTATTATTATTATTATTATTATTATTATTATTATTATTATTTTAATTCACTTTCAGTTGTCAGTTCCTATATTCAAAGCCATGTTGAAAAATGCGTGGTATGCATCAAAATTGATAAACGAACGAGAAGTGTTTGTGAATGTGAAGGATGTCTGTTTCGCAGCAGAAGTGCGCAAAAATGTGTGTGACTGTGGACAACCTTCTATCATTTGCTGTGCATGGTGCAGGAAATATGTATGTTTTGTGTGTTTTTATGACATCATAATGAATCGGGTACAAAATGAAATGGAATAGCTGCTACAGAAATAGAGCAAACGCCAGTGACACATCTTACCTTCCTACGCGAGCAGTATTTCATTGTTTATCCTTTACAATACAATGTTAGTTAATTAGTAATTTGGTTAAAACATGATGAAGCATTCAATACATTGAGAACTATGATATAGGTATGTATATAGATAACTGTGATCACAATATTAATCATTATTAAAAGAAAAAAATATAAAACCAGTTAAGATTTGAACTCAAGTTGCCTGGATAACAATTCCGCATCCAACCATATGGGCTACGCCTTTACACAGGCTAATGCATCCCTATTGAGCACCTAACGGAAGTATGTCACAAACAATAGCCAATATTTCCAAAACGAGGTATCATTGGCCAACCATATCAGGAATGACTTTAAACAGTACGTCTTGTACTTTCATCTCACACAATCTTATTCCATTCGGTGATATACAGAGCATGTCCTCTCCTTGTTAGTTCAGATGTCGAATGGTAATTATCATTAACGACGAAAGAGTTCATAACATTTTGTAACGGAAATTATCATTAAGGATTAAATAATTCCTACCATTTTATATCTTCGATGAAAGTACGGATGTTGTTAATATTGCAGAATCAATCATTTTCATGAGAAGCGTGGACCAACATCTTTGTGTGACGGGGGAATTTTTAGATACAGTATTAACAATATTATTAATAACTTTATGCTCGACCATGCCGAAATGTAGTAATTATACACCTGGTAGCAGACCTTTAATGCATGACATTAAAGTACACCTACTCATTAAAGGTCAGGTCTTTCAGCCAATGACGACTCAGGTTACAACTGTTCAGTCAATGACAGGTCAGCTTTCTACCGTTATAAAACCGCAAGTATCGATTATTCTCAGATATGCAATCGAAAGAGAATTAGCGAAAAGTCACGGAGGCTGGAAATCCAATACTGTCGCAGAAGGTTATGTTGTTACTATAATAATTAGCGTTAATTGTAAATAATATTCAAATAAATTCAATTTGTCATCTCGTTTTTCAATGCCTAATTTAATTTCAATGTTATCTCTGTAGGTTCTTATGGCCTAGGAAGATCAATGTGGACATCTGTTCCTCGGAAAAAATCAATACTTTCGCGTCTGCACACATCTCACAACATACGGAACATTGCTCAAATAAAATTAATTATATCAAGTTAGAAATATGGTCGAGCATAAAAAGTCGTATGAAACTCGCCTATAATGGCAATTAAGAAGCTCGTATGAAAATTATGAAACTCGCTTGCGCTCGTTTCATAAATATCCATACTCACTTCTTAATTACCTTCATTATAGGCTCGTTGCATAATGTACTATAATATATGTTTCCGTTATGGTATAATAAAGTCCTTTTATTTATGATTGGAAAATTGGAATTAATGATTGCATAACGTGCGCTTCACTACATCCTCTGTTATTGTACGTTTCTGCAAAATATGTCGCTTCACCAAAACATTGTAAGATCATAGGCCCGTCACCGCTGGGGCCGTATTCATAGACATTCTTAGCACGGGCTTCCGGTAGATGATCAGCGAACTAACGTTTTTCGTATTCATAAACCAGTGTTAGCGATATGAATCCTGTACAAGTAACCAATCGATAGCCGGGGCTGGTTTAGCACGCTTATAGCTCGGACTAGCGAAATGTCTCAAATGACGTAGAGAGCATTCATTCATTCATTCATTCATTCATTCATTCATTCATTTATTTTATTCCATAGATCTTACATGAGCAATGAAGCTTTAAGATGTGGAACATGTCAACATTTTACAATATTACAATTACAATTTTTACAAATTTTTATAGTTTTACAATTTAGTAATTTTCTACAATTTTTACAATTTACCCGCTGCTCCCCGCACCAACCCGCTTTCCATACACGCACGTCGACCCACTGTATTCATTATAACCAGGTACCCAGCTGCTGAAGCCGTCAGTCCTGTGAGCTAGCAGTTTAGTTTATTTCCCCCGTGTTTTAATTTATGTATTTATATAAAGAGAGAAAACCTCGAGACACATTAGGTAAAGAATGGATCGGGAGTGACTGCGTGGAAAACCACAAGGCACGAAGCTCATCTTACACTTGTTTCCATGATACTACAAGTGAAGTCAGGGTAAACCATTCGTGTCAAACGTTATCATTTTTCTGTCTTGTATTTTGAACAAAGAAGTTTCACGTCAAAAAATTTATAATTTTTATTAAAAATTTAGAATCTGTGAGATATAATGGATCGGGGCATACTCAAATTGAGATGAACAAAATTAAAATCGAAATATTTCAATGCAAAAAGATGTAAGTAGTGTTCGCACAATAATTAAGTGGTATGGAAAAATCCTTGTAGTGGTTACAGTGTCGACATGTTATACTCAGAAGCTGTAAACATTGGTACATTTTTTTTAAATTACAGGATCCACATTTTTAAACATCATAATATTTCCTCATAAAAATAAAATTTCGTGTGACAATGCAATTATTTAATTCCTACACACGTCGCCATGGAAACTGCCTGCACAAATCTCGTTACGATACAACAGACAAACTTGGCTGTCGGGGGTTTTATGCTGCGGCCAGGTTTAGTGGAAGTTAGGGTTCGCTTGTATTTCCACTGTTGCTTGTAATAAGTGAATTAGCCGAGGGGAGAGGTGAATCAGGGACACAGGCGTCCCTGGCGGGGGACTAAGTTTGTTAACATCGACCTTCTTCCACGTACTGCCCAAACTTATCTGTTAGTTGTTAGTTGTTGGGAACTAAGTAAAAGATTAGCCCTAATGAATCTCTCCTCTACCATGCTAGATGATCTTTATTAACAGACCCTATTCATGAGTCAGGAAACTGTCGTCATGTCATAAAATTACGTAATTATTAAAAGATAAAGTTTATTTTTAATAGGTTATTTTACAACGCTTTATCAACATCTTAGGTTATTTAGCGTCTGAATGAGATGAACGTGATAATGCCAGTGAAATGAGTCCGGGGTCCAGCACCGAAAGTTATCCAGCATTTGCTCATATTGGGTTGAGGGAAAACCCCGGAAAAAATCTCAACCAGGTAATTTGCCTCGACCGGGAATCGAACCCGGGCCACCTGATTTCGCAGCCAGACGCACTAACCGTTACTCCACATGTGTGGACGGTAAAGTTTACATTATATTATTTTTATTATTTTGATCAGTTACCAAATTACTTACCTATAGTCCTACGTACAGTTTACTTTGCCTTATTTCAGTCTGTAAAGCAGTATGGAATTTAGGATGGGGTAGTACTTTTTAAAATAACCTTAATTCACTACATTTATTACAGAGAAGAATAATTAAAATACGTCTGAAAAAAAACGTATTATCCTACCGAAAAATTGTTTTTAGAATTTAGTCTTGAAAACATATCACAATTATATAAATGTATTATTAAATTTTATACATAAAAATCACACATATTTCAGATCACATACTCACAAACACAAAACCAAAGGCATGGATACAATACATTTGTTTGACCCCAAGTATTTAACGAGCACTGCTTTCAACCATAGTGCTAATATCGGGCCTAGAATTTATAACAAATTAATAAAGAAATACCCACATCTATTTAACTCTAACAGTTTAAAATTTAAAAATGTATGTAAGCAATAATTTGTTATGTAGACCTGGGATATTTACGTTAGTTTAGCATAGGTTGAAACATACGTTCTTTAATGCACCTAGTTTTAGGCAATATCATCGCACGGGAGTTTCTCGTGTTGCATGCATTTAGGGTATTTGACATAAAATTGTTGCAACCTATCCTATTCGAGCCTAAAAATCCGAGGTCTAGAGTAAATATTATTTTTTTTTTTTTTGGTTATTATTCTATTGAAATTTATGCATATAACTTTATTATATATCGAACCTCTCCTGAGCACGAGAAAAACATTTTTTTCAGGGGAGTGCTAGAATTTTGTATATTCACAATTTCATTGTATTTTCCGGATTCCTTAAAAGCCATAAGTAAGTAGGCCTAATGACAATAATAATAAATAATAATATAATAGAGCGTTAGTTGGGAGGCCGGAGGGAAAAAGACTTTTAGGGAGGCCGAGACGTAGATGGGAAGATAATATTAAAATGGATTTGAGAGAGGTGGGATATGATGGTAGAGAATGGATTAATCTTGCTCAGGATAGGGACCAGGGCGGGCTTATGTGAGGGCGGCAATGAACCTCCGGGTTCCTTAAAAGCCAGTAAGTAAGTAATATAATACTACTAATAACGTAATAATACACTAATAATAATACTAATAAATAATGACCTCTCGGTTTATTTTGCACTTGTATTTAAATTAAAAAAAAAACACTTAAATGCAATCGACCTGGGCCGGCATCGAACCCGCAACCCCGAGCACAGAAGGTCAGAGCTATTCCAACTGTACCACTCAGGACGACTATATTAAAATATTCAATACCGTAGCAAGAAAGAAAAAATAATCTGAACGCTAGTGAGCTACTCATACATTGTCGTTACATTCAAAGCTAAATTGCACGAGTTCGTAACAACCGATATATCGTTCCCATCTCTATTCCGAGTATCATTCCTCATCTAAATACGCCCCAGTTACATTGTGTGAAGTTGAGAGGTCGTTTTCCATTTATAAGAACATTCTAACAGACAGAAGGCAATCGATGACTGCATTAAAATATGGAAAAATATTTAATTATTAATTACGCCTCGAAATAATAATTAAATGAGGTTGAATCACATGTGCACCAGCAATTTTTTTCAGTTCTGTCTTCTTATCAGTGTGCAAAAATACATCTAATAAATGTTGGATTTTAAGTTACATACTTTTTATTTATTACATGTTTCGCCACTTTAACATATGTACATATTTCACATTTTCATATTACATAAAATCCGGGCTCTACCCATCAGCTTTTAAGGCTACCAATTCGAAATTTTTAAGACAGATTTAAGGAAACTGTGGTGAAAATAACCTGTAAATTTTAATATTCTAGCGAACATATAATAATTTTAATAAAATATTTTAGAAAAAATCTTCTGAAAAACAGTGTGTTTCAGTACTCCTATAGGCTATGAAACATGGTTTCTCTGCTCTGATTTCAGAATGGGATAACTAATATTTAGGGTAAGAATTGTATGCCGTTACATTCCGCTTCATGCGCCTCTGACTAGGTACCAGTAGGCCTACGTAATTGCGTTGAAGTGGGGGATTTCAGTATGTTTCGTTCAGCAGTGAACTTCAGTTTATCGGTTACATTACTATCGAATACTGTTATTCGTAACAGGCAACATTCAACGTCCTGTAAAAAGAATAATAGCAAGATGCCGAGGACGAAATTTGTGACTTAATTTCAAATGGGGAAATTTGTAATAATGATAGAGATTTTGAGATAAATAATGTTTGTGTAAAATATTTCAAATATTCCCCCATTGTTTCTGCAGAAGTGGAACGAAGTTTCTGTAGATATAAGGCGGTGTTTTCTAGCAACAGGCAATCATTCTCCTTTGAAAATTTGAAAATGTGGTTGTTATTCGCTGCAACAATATATGAAATGAAAGATTATGTAAAACAAAAACGTAATACACTATCATATAAACATAGTGAAATAAGACTGATACTTGTCAATGTCATGTTAGGTGTATATTCTACAGACAGAAAATAACATGTAGTCAATGATATTGTGACGAAACTGAATACGAGTAGTTTGGAACACGAAACAGGAAAAAAAATAGCAAACAAGATGAAAAATATACAGGATAAACATTATAGTTATTTAGCTCTATGTAAAATTTGTGATAATTTCAAATGAGGAAATTTATAATAATGATACAGATTTTGAGATTAGATAATGCTTGTGTAAAATATTTTAAACATGTCCTCATTGTTTCTGCATAAATAAAATGAAGGTTTTCTATACGTAAGGCTGAGTTTTCTAGCAATAAGTAATCATTCCCCTTTGAAAATTTGAAAATGTGGTTTGTTATGCACTGCAACAATATATGAAATGAAAAATTATGTAAAACAAAAACGTAATACACCATCATATTAACATAAGAAATAAAAAGGCTGATACTTGTCAATGTTATATTAGGTGTATTTTCTATAGACAGAAAATAAATAGTACATTATGCAACGAGCCTATAATGGTAGTAATTAAGACGCAAGTATGTTTGTTTATGAAACGAGCGCAAGCGAGTTTCATAATTTTCATACGAGCGTCTTAATTACCATTATAGGCAAGTTTCATACGACTTTTTATGCTCAACCATATTTATAACTTGTAATTATTCAAAATTAGGTCTTCTTATGGTTATGTGCGAACTGACCTGAATTGTGAGATGTGCGCAGACGCGAAAGTATTGATTTTTTCCGAGGCCGAATGTCATTGACCTTGACAGAGAATAAGATGAACATTAGTCTGATATAACCTGGAAATTGATTTAGAATTGAAAAAACGAGATGACAAATTGAATTTATTTGAATATTATTTACAATTAACGCTAATTATTATAGTAACAGAACATAAACTTCTGCGACAGTATTGGATTTCCAGCCTCCGTGACTTTTCGCTAATTCTCTTTCGATTGCATATCCGAGAATAATCGATACTTGCGGTTTTATAACGGTACAAAGCTGACTTGTCATTGGCTGAACACCTGAACTTTAATGAATAGGTGTACTTTAATGACATGCATTAAAGGACTGCTATCAGGTGTATAATTACTACATTTCGGCATGGTCGAGCATAAAAGTAATGTCTTTAAAATAATGCAAATTTTCTTTAACAAAGAAAATTATGTCTTTAAATATTTCTTTAGCAGATAGTTGTGTTCGAAGTCAAAGGAGTGGCTTTCAAGCACGCAAATGCTGAGGACTCGTGATGATAAGCATGAATTCAAACGAACGAAAGAGACTGCGTTAATTCACCCGAACAGAGCCGTACTCAAAGTCAGAGGCGCACGAAGCGCACTGGTAGTATAACGGCATATTTCTCAGGTCTACTAATATTTAAGCCATTGGAACTGAAGTATACATTTCAAACTCTTCTACTGGTAAGTTAACCTCCAAACGCTTAAGATTCCTTTCTTTCAGAACAGTCACTACCATATTTCCTAAATTGTTTGTAAATGAGGTGGTAGGTGAAGAGTTTTTATAAAGTAACAGTACAATTAAATTTACCATAGAGATCGACAGCTTCAATCGGCCTAAGAATCGGTTAGCGTTAACATAAACGAAACACACAGAGCACAACTAGGCTATCAACATAGTCTCATACCTCACTATATTAATCGTAGGCTTCGAGACTTCGGACCCGATAGAGCAGTTCAGTGGGTAATCCGCATAACGGCGTACTGTGTATAATGGTGAAGCGTACAGTGGTGGGGGTACTGTAGAATGAATACCAACAAATACGCAAAGGAAAACGCTCTGGATTTGAAGGTTCTGACGAATAATTTGGTTTTCATACAAACCTATTTTCAAACTATTACACGGTTAGAAAAGTCACAGCAAGAGATGCCGGAAGCCCTCAAATTAATTGAGGAATTGACACAGAGAATTAATGAGACACCAAGTACACCGATTACTGAACGTGTAAAACAAAAGTGGAAATCAATTTTATGTAAAAATAACGGATATGGAACATTGTGTAACATAAAGAAGCAAATTAGGAATATAGAGTCACCCGAGAATAAAGGACTGTCTCTTAGAGACTGCAATGATGTTGATTTTTTCGTTTTTCTCCTATCACATTATGCGACGTAGAGTGCAGCTTTTCATAGTACAAACTGTGTTTGGGAGATAACCGAAAAATATTTACGTTTGAGACACTGAAAATGTATCTTGTAGTACATTGCAATTCGGTACTGTAACTGTACTTCCTAAAGACGACCAATAGGATAAATGAAGAAATTAAAATTGCTACATCTTAATTTCCATCATTAACACTTTGTAAAATTAAACACAAATGCTTATAAAAGACAGGAGAATAAATGCTTTTCACATTCTCTTGACATTGTCATTGTGTAATGTATATATACTTTCAGAATGTACATATGTGTGTGTTTCCCCATACTACCGTACTCTACTCTAAATAGCAACGTTGTTACCTCAATACATCTCTACCTTTCACTACCTGCAGCAAGTCAACAACCTATAGAACACGCACAGTAAACTTATTCTACAGGGTGTCCGGGAAAAAATTTACCAATAAGAAAGTTTAATAACTCACCAAATAATTGATGGATGAAAATGCTGTTTGCGGGAATTGACAAAGGGACTTCCAAAGTTTCGAATGACCACTAATAAACTTTTATGTGTGCACCTATTGTAGCACGACAGATGTCCAGGCGATATTCAAGTTCTTGCCATGTGTTTCGTAACATCTCTGGAGTGACAGTTGCACAAGCAGCGACAATTCTCCGACGCAGATCCTCCAAAGCTGCCACTACAATCTTGTACACAATGTCTTTTATGTATCCCCAAAAAAAGAAGTCCAGTGGGTTTAGGTCTGGGGATCTGGGAGGCCATGCTGTAGGTCCACCTCCAATCCATTGCTGAGGAAAGCATTCATTCAAGTGATCTGTAACATGTAATGCATAATGAGGCGGAGCTCCGTCTTGTTGGAAAACATATCCTTGCGGAATTTGAGGAATGGAGTAATTTTGCAGCATATCAAGATACACATTTCCATTGATAGTGTTTTCCACAAAAAAGAACGGTCCAATCACAGTTTCATGTGTAAGTCCGCACCAAACATTAATCTTACGGCTGTCTCTTTCCAATTCCCTCACTACATGCGGATTTTCTGATCCCCAGATGCGACAATTATGCCTGTTGACGATCCAACAGACGTGGAAGGTGGACTCATCACTAAACACGACCTTCTGCAGATATCCATTTTCAATATCAATTTTCAACAGCATGTCACTAGCGAAATCATATCGTGCAGGCAAGTCGTTTGGTTTCAACTTTTGAACCAATTGAATCTTGTATGCATGCAGACGTAACCTCTTGTGCAGAAGATCGTGGATAGTTGACTTTGGAATTGCAAGTTCCCTGCTGGCACGGCGAACAAACTTACACGGGCTCCGTTGGAATTCTGTCGACTTACGCTTCTGTCACTTTCTTCCCGCGTGATGTTTTCTCTACAAGAGAACCGGTCTCAAGAAGCTTTCTATGCCAAGTTGTTATTGTGTGCCTATCTGGTGGTTGCTTCTCAGACCACTGTTGTCTAAATCTTCTCTCCACTATCTTCGGATACTTGAATTCGACAAGCCAATAGCAGTATTGAACTTTTTGTTGCACTGTGAACGCCATTTTAATTACAGCTATTTCAACAATAATGACCTAATGTTGCCAACATAACACATAAAACTTAAAATGTCCCTCTTTCATTTGCCGCAAATTTCATTTTCCTATCTCCATTATTACCCGAGTTATTAAACTTTCTTATTGGTAAATTTTGTCCCGGACACAGTGTATTGGGTCCCAAGTCTCGAAGCCTATTAATCAGAAACTGAATGTCCCAACCTTTCAACGTGGTGTTGCGCTGTACCCTGTACACAGTTAATCTGTTTCCAGTGGGTAGGTGACCAAATACTGGCTCTACTAATAACAACGGTCAATTTTATTTGTTGTTTCCTCATCTGGGGTAGCCAGATCAACTTGTGTATAACCCAAGAAGGAAATCATGCTACGAACTTTTGTCGCCCGTTAAAAATTTCATGGGCCTCGTTTGTGTTTGAACTCACGAACTTCAGCTCAAATGACCAGTCCACCATCTACATGCCGTCATAGAATACGTTTTATTAAGAATGTTATTGCATAGAATTACGGAGAATGAATATGGATTCTCAGACAGTCGGTGACATTAAAAGGCCATAATAGAGCAATGATGAGGAAGAAGTTTGGTACTTGTAGAATCCTTTATTACAGGACTCGAACCCCGCTGAGATGATTATGATGCGAGGCTGAGTGTACCGTCCAACCAGAGCGGTGGCGCTGCGTGCAGTAACCCGATATCGAACCCTCACCCCACGCGGCCAGACCGCCGTATCGAGTTTCTTCATTTCCGATACGATTAAACCTTAATAGCTGCACCACAATCCAACTGCTGTAATACATCAGCTCCGCTTTGTGCGCGCTCACATATTTTACAGCATTATTTAATCCAGCTACAAAGCAAACTCTGTTACTCGCTGAGGTAATAGACTGAACAAGCTGATTTCAGGAAAGCTACGTTTTGTAATAGTGACCTATTCCTGTTTGATGATGTCAAACAAATGAAGATGCAGTAACAGCCACTAAATTTTGCAATTAGAGGACTATTGTAGAATCCTATCTCTTTTAATCGAGTATTTAACTATATTATATCAACTGAGCAGTTATCTAGCGTCCATGAAATTTGTGACAGTTAGTTTAATCCGAACATTCGCCATGGAATTACCTGATATTCATTCTGCAATTGAAAACCTTCCGAAAAAAAAACAGTGACTGCAAGCGGGATTTCATTCTACACCCGAACACAGCTTCGTGAGGCAAGTTCCGCTCGTTGCCCCTACAAAGACCGCATCTGTCCACTTACTTACTTACTTACTTACTTACAAATGGCTTTTAAGGAACCCGGAAGTTCATTGCCGCCCTCACATAAGCCTGCCATTGGTCCCGATCCTGTGCAAGATTAATCCAGTCTCTATCATCATATCCCACTTCCCTCAAATCCATTTTAATATTATCCTCCCATCTACGTCTCAGCCTCCCCAATGGTCTTTTTCCCTCGGGTTTCCCAACTAACACTCTATATGCATTTCTGGATTCGCCCATACGTACTACATACCCTGCCCATCTCAAACGTCTGGATTTAATGTTCCTAATTATGTCAGGTGAAGAATACAATGCGTGCAGTTCTGCGTTGTGTAACTTTCTCCATTCTCCTGTAACTGAATCCCTCTCAGCCCCAAATATTTCCCTAAGAACCTTATTCTCAAATACCCTTAATCTCTGTTCCTCTCTCAAAGTGAGAGTCCAAGTTTCACAACCATATAGAACAACCGGTAATATAACTGTTTTATAAATTCTATCTTCCATATTTTTTGATAGCAGACTAGATGACAAAAGCTTCTCAACCGAATAATAACAGGCATTTCCGATATTTATTCTGCGTTTAATTTCCTCCCGAGTGCCATTTATATTTGTTGCTGTTGCTCCAAGATATTTGAATTTTTCCACCTTTTCGAAAGATAAATCTCCAATTTTTATGTTTTCATTTTGTACAATATTCTGGTCACGAGATATAATCATACACTTTGTCTTTTCGGGATTTACTTCCAAATCTATAGCTTTACTTGCTTCAAGTAAAATTTACTTGTTTTCCCTAATCGTTTGTGAATTTTCTCCTAACATATTCACGTCATCCGTACAGACAAGAAGCTGATGTAACCCGTTCAATTCCAAACCCTCTCTGTTATTCTCAACTGTCCTAATGGCATATTCTAGAGCCAAGTTAAAAAGTAAAGGTGATAGTGCATCTTCTTGCTTTATTTAGCCCACAGTGAATTGGAAAAGCTTCAGATAGAAACTGGCCTATACGGACTCTGCTGTAAGTTTCACTGTCCATTATGTGTCGAGAAGAAGTCATGGGAACACATTTTAGCGCACTGTAAGAAAACAGAACATCTTCGAAGAAAATATCTACTGTACCATTCTCGACGCTAGGTCGGAACAGGGGTTCCCCTGCATGTCTTGATCTCATGGCGAATATAGAATACGAACAAAAAACTAGATTGCTCCTCTTCAAGACAAGACAGCATAGAACATTAGCTGTTGCAATTTATGATAAGAACTAAAGAAGAAATGATGCTAACTATTGAATTATACACTTATAAAAGTGTGATATAGGAATGCGTTTTTATGTACCACTTGCATATTAAACTGTATGTTTTATGGCGAGTGACTGGATTTTAATCATAGGTGAAGGTGGCGAAACCTACAAAGTAGGACCTGTTTTGCAAAGGACGTACGGTCACAAAACCCGTGCATTGAATTTAAGAGCAAATTCTGCATTTGTATGCATAAATGCTGAATAAATCCACATCTATCTTGTCTATATGCGGCTAGTCCTCCTTCTTTGTTGACATTTCTGAACTGAGTCATTAATATACTTATTTTATTTTATCATACTTTCTAATCTTTCATTTACATATTTATTAACTTAAAGTGTGATTTCAAACACGCCAAACTCTGTGGCAATAAACTAGATTTTCGTAACAATAACAACATTACAGACGCGATAAAAGCACCAACTTTTACTTCAAAGATTGAACTAAAAATTTGCTTATTCAATTTACCTACAGACCGATTATTTAGTCCTGACAGATCAGCGACACAAAAGAGGGGAAGTAATCGGAGGAGTGGGGAGAGTTCCGGAGTAGAGCTAAGGGCGAGCAGTCGGTAAAGGCAAGCGATTGAATAAACCAAACACCCCTTGGCGTAATTAAATGGACTCGCCTGTCCCACGCGCACATCTCCGGCGATTGTCAGGACTAAATAATCGTACTGAACCTATCTAAATAATTTTCTTTGTTGATTATTTAACGACGCTGTATTAACCACTAAGTCATTTAGCGTTGACAGAATTGGTGATAGCAAGATTGTATTTGGCGAGATCAGGCCCAGGATTCGCAATGTCATTACCTGACATTCGTCTTACAGTTGAGAAAAATAAGCCCAAACGGGAATTGAACATACGGCCGAGTACATGTCCTGATAAACAGGGAACACTCTTACCGCTTGAGCTACGGCGGTGGCTTCTACCTAACCTAAACTAATTTAATCCTATTCACTCCAATCCTGTCTACCTATCTATCGTCTGTCTACCTATGTCCGTCCGTCTGTTCATCCATCCACCCACCCACCCTCCAATCCACATATACACCCTCCCATTTACCCATCTATCCGTCCATTCATCTACCTACCCACCCACTCTCCAACCCACATATCATCGTTGTTCCTGTAATAACTCGTATGTGACATATTTAACGATTTTCAGATTTTTGCTCATAGTGATACAGTAAATAATAGAATGTCCTATATGCAATTATATATCTTTCTTTCGAAAACGTAAAAATTCACAATTTTCTTTGTACCACTGCCATGGATGAATAACTGTGTTTTTTTTTTTCTTCCTACTGAAAAATTTTATATTTTGCATATAGTTATTGCAGGAACAACGACGAATTATACACCCACCCATCTATCTGTCTGTCTGTCTGTCTGTCTGTCTGTCTGTCTGTCTGTCTGTCTGTCTGTCTGTCTGTCTGTCATATTTTTATATGAACTGTCAAATGCACAAAACGTTAAACGAACGTTTCACAATAAAGTCATAAATCAACCTAATGAACAGGTGAATAGCGCTCTTAAAATAAGTTTAAAATCGACAACGCACAATATTTAACAACATATGCATTGTATAACTAACAAAACAATCTTTTTAATACGTTTCACAACAAGTTAAATTTCATATTGTGTCACCTTCATTTCATTTCAAAGTCGGTACTAGGCGATAGGTATCTCTATAATAAAGATAGCATTGTTATAATTCGAACGTGCCGCAGCACCAAGCACAGAGATTATATTGAAGGACGGGTAGAAGGAGTATGCCTTATGTCGATGTCGATTTTGTTACTCTGGCAGTAAAAAATAAGAGAAGAGAAAAGAAACGATTATGGAAAAAAAACTCAAATATAAATGTTCAAGGGGGTTCAAATCCGGTAACCCCCACCCCCTTACGTACGCACCTGATGTCACTCCACCGAAATTACGGACCTCTCGGAAAGTAATAAAAATTCTATGACAGATAAAAGTGATTTATTACAGCCTACGCTAAATATGTCTACGTACATACCATAGTTTCTTCATTTTGTGAAATCATAGTACGTACTTTCTTACACCTTTGTCAAAGGAATAGCCATCAGTGTGTTTAGAGTAGATTTCCCATTATAATTTCATTAATAACCGCAAGTCAAATTCCAGAAAATTCAATAGAATGTTCGTATATTGTACAGTCACGCCTGTTACAAATTTGTTCAAGGTTACGGACCACTTTATCCAACATTTTGTGAAGGATTATATTGATTATCACTTTTTTTAATCAGTTACGTAAAGACGTGCGTGGACTAGGAGTTAAGGCTGGTTCACAATAAACCGGGAACGGAAACGACAACGAGAACGAAAACGGAAATAATCTTAAAATAATGTATTTAAATAGTTAATTATGAATGCTCATATTTAAAGACATGTACTTTAACAATATTTCCGTTCTCGTTCTCGTTTTCGTTTTCGTTCCCGGGTTATTGTGGACCAGCCTTTAGTCAGCGATACTCGTGCTCCCAGGTTTCACTGTGATGTAGATCTGAATCACTCCTGGGATTATTACATGGTGAGTTCCCCCCCCCCCGAGATGTTCCCCAACTGTAACGCGAATGTCGGTAACCCCATGGCGAATTTTCTGACTCATCTCGTTATCACCAATTCCATAGATGCTAGTTAACAGAACAGTTAATACACGTCTTTACGTAACTGGCTAAAAAAGTGATAATCAACATAATCCTTCACAAATGTTGGACAAAGTGGTCCGTAAACGTGGATAAAATTTATGACAGGCGTGACTGTACAATATACGAAAATTCTATTGAATTTTCTGGAATTTGACTTGCGGTTATTAATGAAATTATAATGGGAAATCTACTCTAAACACACTGATGGCTATTCCTTTGACACAGGTGTAAGAAAGTACGTACTACGATTTCACAAAATGAAGAAACTATGATATGTATGTAAACATATTTAGCGTGTAGTAGTAAATCACTTCTATCTGTCATAGAATTTTTATTACTTGCCGAGCGGTCCGTATTTCGAACGAGGCTCGTATTGCTGAATTAGGTTGGATAGAAACCATACTGTACGTATTGGTAGGAAAACAGGCACATAGTCGCTTTTGTCCACTAAAATCTCTCTCAGGGATATAAAATAAGTAGGAAGTAAGATTCGACCGCCTTTAGTGCACCCATTCCGCTTTCTTTGGAGGGGAAAGAGCGATACCGGTAATAAAACGATTGCAACAATAAAGAGTGGCATTGCAGAAAAGTATTTCTTCTCAGCACGCAATCCCAGATCTCAGAAATGGATCTGCAGTGATGCCAACGTGCCGATAGTCCCTTTATTGACCACCAAACAGCAATAAGAGCGGGAGCGGACTTGAGGGAAAACACTTTGATCGCTCGCAGTGCGCACTTCGGTCGCCAGGGTGCGCTGGCTCAGTATTTCACGCTGCTTACAAAACTTCGCATGACCAAAGCATACCAGATATGCATTTGGAAATTTACTCCTTTTTATGTACCTCACCCTCTCTGCTCGCTCTCTACCATTTCCATTTCCCATAAACCATGCATATAAAACTAAATAATGGCTCGACTGCTGGAAAAAAATACACGAGGGCACTTCAATCTCAGCTGTGTATCTCCCGCGCGCGCTCTACGGTCCTTTCAAGAACATCGACCTTCGGAATTCTGCAATTTGTTTGCAATTCTGCCATATTTCACTAACAAATACAGGATGTCTATCAAGTCGCTACCTCACGAGATAAAACTAGTATAATTTATATTAAAAGAAGCAATCATTTAATCCTATTTATACTTCCATAAATTCTTGTTTGTACAAGAAAATTTTTGGGCTTTACTTTGTGCACTGAGACTTAAAATTTCTAACGATTCGGAACCATTTACAGGCTTCAACAATAGTGTGATTAAACAGGTTATCTAGGCCTAATGCACCTAAAGGAATAGGCAACCCTTCAGGTCTGGTACTGAACTACCTAAACAGTTTGGATCAGTGAGGTCGAACGGAGCCTATAGAGAAGGTGACATTCCAGATAAAGTAAAGTACTGTATTATCCATGGAGGTATAACACCATGCCTTCTCGACCTCGCCACTAGAATGAAATGATGTGGTCGACACCACGCTCCGACTGCTATTTTTTATTTTCAAGAAAGAACCGGTACTGAATTTGTTAGGAGGATGAGTGAACCTGGTGGCCGTTCTAGAAGTTCGGCAATGAAAAAACCCCATCATCATCCGGTATCAAATCCTGGACCGCAGTCAGTTGTCTATCAACTGAGATACTGACCGCTAATAGTGTATATTTGGAAACATTAATAGAATGGTCTCGTTGTCACGTGACATAAGAAATCACCTTATGTTCTCAATGCATTTTGCCAGTTGAGTATCGTTTATTCAACCCCAGGATTCCTAAATTGTTCTATAATATTTTTATGCTCGACCATGCCGAAATGTAGTACTTATACACCTGGTAGCAGTCCTTTAATGCATGTCATTAAAGTACACCTACTCATTAAAGTACAGGTGTTCAGCCAATGACAACTCAGCTTACAGGTGTTCAGCCAATGACAAGTCAGCTTTGTACCGTTATAAAACCGCAAGTATCGATTATTCTCGGATATGCAATCGAAAGAGAATTAGCGAAAAGTCACGGGGGCTGGAAATCCAATACTGTCGCAGAAGGTTATGTTCTGTTACTATAATAATTAGCGTTAATTGTAAATAATATTCAAATAAATTCAATTTGTCATCTCGTTTTTCAATGTCGAATTCAATAATCAAGGTTATATCAAGTTTAACGGGATTACATCAAGGTCAATGACATTATTGTTCCTCGAAAAAAATCAATACTTTCGCGTCTGCGCACATCTCACAATTCACGACCTAGAACAAGGTCAATTCCGATCTTGTCAGATACAAATAAAATGTATACATTTGAATAATTTCAAGTTAGAAATGTGGTCGAGCATAAAAAGTCGTATGAAACTTGCCTACAATGGTAATTAAGACTCTCGTATGAATATTATGAAACTCGCTTGCGCTCGTTTCATAAATATCCATACTTGCGTCTTAATTACTATCATTATAGGCTCGTTGCATAATGTACTAATTTCAGCTTTAATTTCGCAACCTCACAGTTATAAAGTTTTGTATTTCTCTGTCTGCTATGGATGGCCAGGTATCTCATTTGGTAGAGCAACTGGTTACGAAATATAAGATTCCGAGTTCAATATCGGGTGTTGGCGAGATTCTTCTCTTTGCCAAAACTTCCAGGACGGCTCCGGATCCTTGTCAAGTTGAGAACATCATCATTTGCCGGTAGCAAATGGAGATATGTGCGTGGTGCCGACACCACCACCTCATTCTGGTGTCGAGGTCACGGGAGCATGGAGCTCTATCTTTGTCTTTACCTGTCTGCTATGGAGTTCTAATTATGTGCGCTCGTTAACAGTTCATTAAGAGTTCCTTTTCTAAACTTGAAAACACAACCAGGAGTAGAAATATGCCTGGATATAACAGAACATCGCTGAAGGAATCATTTTACTTTGGTATAAAGTTAATAACATTACAATTTTATTTCCAGTGTTCATTCATTCATAGTGTTCTGCTCAAGGACAGGTCTTCCACTGCATACCCAGCATTCTCCAGTCTTTCCTATTTTCTGGCCTTATTTGTCTCCGCATATGATCCATATAATCTTAATCTCATCTATCATCTGATATCTTTTCTGCCACGAACTCTTCTCCCGTTCACCACACCTTCCAGTGCATCCTTCAGTAAGCAGTTTCTTCTCAGCCAGTGACCCAACCAATTCCTTTTCCTCTTTCTGATCAGTTTCAGCATCATTCTTTCTTCATCCACTCGTTTCAACACAGCTTAGTTTCTTACTCTGAATGTCCATTTCACACGCTTCTCCATATCCACATTTCAAATGCTTCTATTCGCCTTCGCTTCCTCGTGATGTCCATGTTTCTGCCCCATACAATGCTACTCTACACATAAAATACTTCACTAGACTCTTCCTTAGTTCTTTCTCCAGAGGTCCGCAGAAGATGCTCCTTTTTCTATTAAAAGCTCCCTTTGCCATTGCTATTCTTCTTTTGACTTCTTGGCAGCAGCTCATGTTACTGCTTACAGTACACCCGAAGTATCTGAATGTATTCCACACAATACAAAAAATTACGAATAAAATCACTGCACTCATTTGTAATAAATCACAATTGTGTCAGTTTAAATTTTTACGTAGAACTATATCTTTCTTCTCGCATGAAAATGCAACTCATTTTGTTCTCCTTGATTCTCCTTGCTCTCCTGGTCTTCTCCTTGTTCTCCTTGTACACTGTGTCCAGTAGAATCACTACCAAAGAAATATAAATATCTCGTCACTCAGTGAATTTAGAAACATGTTTCTCATCTTGTCTTATGTAGAAACTCTCCAAGTTCGGTAACAAAGAAAATTATGACTCTAGTGCGCATGCGCGGGGTATGACAACACATACAGTTAAAATGGCGGAATTCACGGTACTGCACAAAGTGAAATGTTGTTATTGGTTAGCCGAATTGAAGTTCCCAATTGCAGTGCAAAGACGATTTAGCCAGGAATATGGTGCAAATGCTCCAGAGCGTCATACCATTGTGAAATGGTATAATCAGCTGTTGGAAACAGGCTCTGTGTTACGGAAGAAGGGAAGCGGCAAAAAAGCAGTGTCCGCAGCTGAAGTTAAGCAAGCATTTCAGCCCAGCCCAAGAAAATCAATTCGTCAGCCAGTTCAGAGCTGGGTATTCCGAAGTCGACTGTCCACATTGTCCATAAAAGATTGCGACTTAGAGCATACAAAATCCAACTTGTGCAAAAGCTGCAGCTTGTGCTTCCCGTCACACCTGTAATGCTGCGGAACACATGGAGGGAGATAGAATACCTTCTTGATATTGCCACCAGAGGCGCACATGTGGAGATCTATTGAAACTTGGTGAGTTTTATTATTATAGATATATTAATTTTATTAGTTTGTCCTAGAGCATTTATCTGTAATATTGACACTTAATATTTTAGAAGAAAAATTCGCTCCGGCGCCGGGGATCGAACCAGGGTCCTTGGTTCTACGTACCAAGCGCTCTGACCACTGAGCTACGCCGAATTCCATCCACAGCACTGGATCGAACCTTCCTCCTTCGATGTTTCCCTTTGTGGCCTGACTCCAAGTTCGGCATATATATGTTGACGTGTATCCAATGTCAACTGCCATTATACTAGGAGCGCACTCAGTTGAATGACTTGTTGGCCGGGAATTCGCAGTTATTATGCACTGCTAACTGAGAGAATATTATAAATATATTAATTTGTCCTACAGAATTTATCTGTAATATTGACACTTAATATTTTAGGAGAAAAATTCGCTCAGTAGTCAGAGCGCTTGATACGTAGAACCAAGGACTCGGGTTCGATCCCCGGCGCCGGAGCGAATTTTTCTCCTAAAATATTTGGTGAGTTTATCTAACATAAAATCTAAGTCCGGTTATTCTGTCACAATTAGTTTAGGAGATATTCAGGTTTCTTTGTGGTAGTGATTCTACCGGACACACTGTATTTCGTTTTTCTTCTTGACTTCGCTTTTTCTACTTGCATTCAACATATTCTCCTGTTATTTCCATTGTTCTCCTGCTATTCCCCTTGTTCTCCTTATATTCCTATTCACATAATCTGCCGGTGGTAAACTCTGTTTCCTTTACTTAAGACACGCCGGTTAGCAGAGATAGGACTAGGCAATTCCTCTGAGTAGGGTTGCAAGATAAATCATCCAAACAAAGTTTAGATTGCTTTTATGATGACACTGATGTAGGGAGATATCGTATGCGGAGGCAAACAAAATAAGTGAATAAATTTCAATTTCCTGTTACGAGAAGAAAATAGATTTTATAACGGCGGGGAAGAAGTCACTGCGTTTCCTATGGAATGCGCTTCACCTCAAACGCACGCATTAATGTCGGAACAACTGAGTTTCTCATCGAGAAAGTGAGTTAACCGAAATAAAAGTTTGAACATCTTATTTACGTTTGTCACTATCGTACAACAATGAAACGCTACGATGTGTGTATACTGAAAGTGTATACTAGAAAGATACTGTGTTCCTTAAAAAATATATTTAGAAATGTTTCTCGGGAACATAAACTTTCAGCGTCACTGATACAAAAAGTGAAATTTGGTATTTGATATGTTCGTCTATGTTTGCATTCCCATGTAATATTTTCTCCTAAGCAAGAAATTTTGTTCATATTCAATATATAAGATCAGTTCATTAGGAAATAGTGTACATTAAATAATGATTTTTTATTTTTAAAAAAAGTAACAGGAAATTTAAGGAAATCTCTATGATTCCCTATAACATCTATACAGAAATTTTCGTAATGGACTTTGGGTGTTGTATGTATGTTTAATCAACACTCCGAAGACTGGTTGGAACATCATAAATGACACCAATAAGGAATCACTCATGAAGTAACTAAGCCAGGAGACAATGGGATAGTGCAGTGGACATCAGCACTCGCTGAAATAGGTAATGGGTAAGCGGAGCAGTCCCGTGTGTCCCGTCGTGCAGCAGGAGGAGGTAGAGAGCATATCCGCTAGCAGCTACGAGTGGACCATAGTGCACTGTGTTCTCCGCGGGTAAGAGACGCTAGCCCCAGGGTGCTCTGTGCTGAGGACCGCTAGGGTAGTGTATCCAG
Source organism: Periplaneta americana (assembly GCF_040183065.1). Taxonomy (NCBI): domain Eukaryota; kingdom Metazoa; phylum Arthropoda; class Insecta; order Blattodea; family Blattidae; genus Periplaneta; species Periplaneta americana. The sequence goes on from NC_091133.1 coordinate 55,396,096, forward strand.
TTCGTTTCTCCCTCCATTACATACATCGCTGAGTAGTAACAAATTTCACTAATCAGGCTTGAGAGTAATATTAAGACAACTAAAAACCGTTTTCGAGCCACAGGCAATGAACAAATAACTTATATAGGCTAGTTATAAGTAGATCAGAATATGCAGTAAATATTTTTTTTGTTAAAGGGTGCTTTTGATATATGCATCTACTGCGGATCTCTGGAAAAAGCACTAAGGAAGATACTAGTGAAGTGCTTTGTATAAGTCTGACATTGTATGGGACAGAAACATTGACATTACGACGAAGTGAAGAGAAGCGACTAGAAGCATTTGAAATGTGGATGTGGGGAAGAATGGAGCGTGTGAACTGGAAAGACAGAATAAGAAACGAAGCTGTGCTAGAAAGACAGAGTGAAGAACGAATAATGCTGAAACTGATCAGGAAGATAAAAATAAATTGGCTGGGCTACTGACTAAGAAAAAACTGCCTACTGAAGAATGTACTGGAATGAACGGTGAACGGATGAAAAAGTTCATGGCAGAAGAATGTGATGATACGAGTAGACAACATTAAGATACACGGATCATATGATGAGACTAAAAGGAAGGCGGAAAATAGGACAGACTGGAGAATGCTGGGTTTGGAGTGAAAGATTTACCCTTGAGAATTAATGAATTAATTTACCCATCTGTATGTGATTAACGCCAAGTTTGTAATAACTTTCTACGGTTATGCACGTACTCGTATTGTGTACGCGTCTGTTTGGCGTCCATGTCAAAGCACAACTGAATAACATCATATTGTTTTTATATTATTGTAAACTCCCCACTGGATTATAATAAACTCTTCCAAGTAGGTTATGTAGGCCTACCTATGCGGACCCCACTCGAGGTGGAGGACTGGAGTCGTCCACTTTTTTTTACCTCATCTGATGTGATGTAAGCATTTCAATGGCAACCTAACTCGAATTTCCGTTCCGTAAAATCCTTCCATTTTTTTCTTAGTATAGATCGAATAGGCCTATATAAATTTCATGTCAAAAAATGGGCAAAGGAACCAGAGTTCCGAGAGTCCATTTCCGTAAATAACATGTGTAAGGTTAAAATTAAGACAATGTTGTGTAGTTGTTTTAGAAAACATTTGCTTTTCATGTTCACTCATATATGCTATGCATTTCATCTGTGCATTACTTGTGTCAGACATTTTAACACAGTGTTATGCAATTTACTGTGACGTACAATCTCACTTGATAGCAGGCATCGCGCACATAGTTTATTAGTCATTTATTCCCTTTGACTCAATCACACAAAATCCAATAAAATTGCAGATTGTGAAATCTCGTGAGCCTCCGCTTATTTCATACGCAATATATCCGATCCGGAATAATGCTTCATATTATAGTTGGTAGTAGTATACCGACGTAAAGCTGAAGTATGGACACTAGAGTCCTGCAAAACCGGTTGTAATCGAAAGAAACTTACATAGCGCTACTGAACGCCTGGCGTTATAGGCAGTATGCGAAATACATCTGCTTGCGTACTGCCTCAGTATTCGGTTTACCGAGTATTCGAGTTGATTCGATCTCTCTGTGGGTGGACGGCTCTAGCGTATAAAATGAAGATCACAGTGAACCATCCAGATATTATAGCTGCGGATCATCAAGAGGAACAAACAGCATGCAGCATGAAACTGCAGACGTTGTAAAGCGTAAATTGCAGAAAAAAAATTCGGTATCCACAAATTACCAAGGTTGTAATTTTTGCTTACACTAGAAAACTGAATTATAATATTACAATAATGACACACTTAAAAAACAGTAAACTCAATTAATAGTAAAACTAAAACAAAAACAACTTTATATTTTCTGAAACATACTACAACCAGTGCTTTTAGTATGTTTACTATGACTAGAGTCTAGCAACTAATTTTCGAGCAATCGAGCTCTCAGCTGAGTTGTCAATCATCTGGCCACTGTAGAAAAGTCGAACCACAGCTATGACAAATACTATCTATGCCCATTTTGACATGCTTGACCTAGGGAGACAGACCTGAGTTCGTTGACGTCTTACATCTGTATTGCAAGAAGAAAAAGCAGTGTGCAACTAGCGGAGATGTTGCCAGACTGCTGAAACTTCCAACTCAATTTTCTAATAACCGTGCATTTAATCACAAAACGTAATATAGGTTTTCCATTCATTTAAGTGAACCTTATCGCCCCGTACAATCTGCAGGGTTATTTCACTTCTACCCTGTATATGAATAGCTACTGTTTTGGAGGAATTCATTTAGAGTTAATAATTATTTAATTTTATGTTTTGTGATTAATTGTAATTCTATTTTGGATTTATTTACTTATTATATCTCACATTATACATTATGCTTATTTCATTTTCTACTTACTAAATTGGTGGAAAGATCACCAAACAACTCTAACCTCTCTAGCAAGACTTGTGAAACGAATATTGGCCATTCCATGAATAAGTGTTTCCACCGAGCGTAACTTTAGACTAGTAAAACAGATTTATTAATACATAAACACAAGAAGTCAACTCTGATCATGTAGTCTATGATAATAGGCCCTAATAATAATTGTGAACATTAAATAGTTAATATTAGCACGTGTGTAATAAAATAGTTCTTTGCATGACACTTGTTTTCTCTGAAGTAGATCTTTTCTATACAGAATGATTTGTTTCTAAAACTAGCTATTCTTTTGTTATTCGTAGTTTAGAAATGTGTAAATTATACTTATTTTGTACAGAACAACAACCATTGGGAGCCAAACTAATCGTATTGTTGAAAATAACATTACTGTTTATCTTTTTAAATTGATTTCTTAACAAATAATATTGCAACTGCTTAGAATAATTAAAAAGCATGTAACTATTGTTTTAGAGGTAGGCCTATACATTTTTTTAGTTTAAAGTACAAACGTCATAATGGACTGTATGTACTTATTTCCTATTTTGTTTTATAATGAATTGTAATTATATTTTTAATATGTTTACATTATGATATTTCACATTATACATTATGTCTATTTCCTTCGATGTCACTGTGTCCATTGTTCATTTATTTGTTACTAGTCAAATTACTGCAAGTTCGAAATACAAAAATAAATGTATTAAAGTGTCAAATTATTTGTATTCCTATTTGAAGCAAACATATTTTTGTAATTAAACAAATTAAATATCCTTCAATATTATTACTCTGTTTGTATACTGAGAAAATGTTAAAGAGTTATTGTATGATGAAATGTACCTGGTTTTATTTGGAGATCGTATTTTCTTCCTCCTTACCATTTTTTTTTTCTGTGTGAGATTTGTGTTCTAAATAATTCGCGATCTTACATGAACTTATGTAATATCGATTATTGGGTTATACAAATCGAACAAGATTCAGTCAATATGTGACGAGAAAGAGTTACGACGTAATCAAATGATGAAGTTATGATGTATACTGTTTAACACCGGTATAGAAAAACGCCAGCTATATAGCGTTTATTGGTAAGAAAAATATACATGGCTTGTGCACGTCTTGTTCTGTGAAAAACTATAACATTGTTTAACATTTATCTATAAGCAACTTTCATTAGTAAAACTCTAAATGTTTAAAATATAAACGATACTTATAAAGTTACTGCAAGTTCAGAATAATAAAGAAAATATATGTGTTATAGTGTCGAATGAACTGTAAGAGTACTTGCAAACACTTTTTTTTTCAATAAGACAACGTAAATTTCCTTGTTACTCCGGTTGTGTACTCGAAAAACGTTAGTTTCATGTAAGTGAGCCTGATGTTCTGTCTACTCTGCAATACATCAGGCGTAACCGTTCGACAACCGAGTATCTGGTCCGATGTTCATCCTAGCCGGTTGTAGCTCCGACCGGTCGAATCTAAACCGGTTGGAAGCGCTGTTTTGCAGGTCTCTAATGGACACTCACTAAAATACAGGAAAAAATCCTTAGAGAAGTAGAAATGGATTGTCTTCAAAAAGCATGTGTACTTCCCGATTGCAGCGTGTTAGGAAAGACGTAATCCTACAGAGAATGAACGTATAAGAATCCGTAACTGAACGCGTTCAGTAACGAACACCTCAGTCGTATGGACGTGTTCAGCGTGTCTCAAGGAAGATGGCCAAACAAATTGGATCGGTCATTGCACAAAAGGCATGAGTCAACTTTTGCTGCATAGACATATTTTAATTGAAACGTTTAGGTTAGGGGTAGATCTACCAATCTGCAGGAGAATGAATTCAGTCAGAATTTGTATAGCTTATAAATTTCCAATCTTTGCAGAAAAGTCATGAGTCAGTGACTCATGCCCTATTTATAATGAATGGATGTACCAATGATGAAACGGAGCCGATGTTCCCGCCTGCAAAGTTGTTAATTTATTTTTTATCTCTTTTCAAATTTCAATAGTCGTATTAATTCTGAGTTAGTAGCTATAGCATAATTTTAATGTTATAATAAATAAACACCATAATAGAAGAGTATATTATATTTATGAAACAGGGCAAGTAAAAATTTCTCTGGTGAAATGGTTGATGAACAATTTATAATAGAGTTCAAATGTTAGTGGCCTGAATAAAAAAAAAGACAGATATCAGTATGGAGAAAATCCCCAAATAATAGTAGATTGCTCTTTCACACACAAAATTAATGGCATTAATATTCCATAATCATTTTCGTGTAGTATTGACAGAAGAATTCATTACTAGTGTTATTAAAGGTTCCATCTGCTACATGCTCACAGGAAATAACCAACTTGCGGAATGGTCTACTGTAACAGGCTGTGACGTAGATGATGATCAGGAAGATTAAATGTTCAAGAGATTGGATTGCTGTGGAAGATTGATTTCCTTCTAAACACCAGTTTGATGTTGTACGGACTTTTCCTTCTAAATATCAGTTTCATATTGCACTGATTTTCCTTTTAAACAATAGGCCTAGTTTGGTGTTGTACTGACCTTTCTTTCTAAACACAAGTTTGATGTTCTACTGAATTTTCCTTCTAACACCAATTTTATGTTGTAATGAATTTTCCTTCTAAACACTAATTTAATCTTTTATCGAATTTAGTTCTAAATACCAGTGTAATGTTGTACTGAATTTTCCTTTTAAACTTCAGTTTTATATTATAGTCACTTTTCCTTCTAAACACCAGCTTGACGTTGCACTAAATTTTCCTTCTAAACACAAGCTTGGTGTTGTGTCGAATTTTCCTTCTAAACACTAGTCATATGTTGTAATGATTTTTCCTTCTAAACACTAGTTTGATATTGTACCGACTTTTCTCTCTAAACACCAGTTTTATGTTGTACCGACTTTTCTATCTAACCGCCAGTTTGATGTACTGACTTTTCCTTCTGAACATCTGTTTGATCTGTAATGACTTTTCCTTCTAAATACAAATTTGATATTGTACCGACTTTTTATTCTAAACAACAGTTCGATATTGTATCGACTTTTTCTTCTAGTCGCCAGTTTTATGTTGTACCGATTTTTCCTTCTAAACACCAGTTTGACGTAGGTACAGACTTTTGTTTCTAAACATCTATTTGATCTTTACTGACTTTTCGTTCTAAATACCTCTTTGATGTTGTACCGACTTTTTATTTTAAACACCAGTTTGAAGTTACTGAATTTTTCTTCCAAACACCTGTTTGAAGTTATAATTACTTTAAAAAATGACAAGTATTAATTAAAATGAACATAGTTACAAGTTGTTTTCCTTGCACAATAAACCAGTTATTTATATAAATCGCTCTTATCAGAATACAAAAAATAATATTCATTGCAGGAAGATCATGAGTCAATCAATTCTATAATCTTTCTCTCAATAACTAACATGTCAAAATTCAAATTACACTAAGAACACTATTTCTAAGAATACTATATGTTTATTGCTATAATTTTTGGCAAATATCACCATTACATAGTTAACCTTAGAAACAGATTTCTTTGCTGTTCCTGAAAGTTTTACCTTTTTTATGACCTATGACCTTTCTGGAAAACCTATTCAATTATGTAATAGACTCCACCCGATAGTATAAAAAGAGGATGTCCTCGATGATATGGCGAAGATGCTTTATCCGATTAATCAGTGAACGAAGACTAGAGGTCACTAGAAAGAACGTAAAACTGGCAATTGTGATCACAAGGCAACCGTCAGGTAAAAGTGGAAAGTAAAACGTACAGTATGTCTAAATACATCTTCTACGAGAGGCATACAGTATATCTAAACGTGCTTGTTCTGAATGCTGGTAAATGTTACATACCAGTTTCTTAATCTTAAATCTCTAACAAAAGGTAAGAATGTAATAGTTGCAATGAATTATTTACAGATACTTAAACCTTTTTATATTCGAAACTATTCAGATGTGGATATTACTATACAAACTAGCAGTCACTGTTATAGAATTATTAAGCATCAAATTGTAATTACGCTCAGCGTATCGCTCCCGTGTGGCGGTCGCAAATATTTCAGGACGTAAAAGTTCGGACATGGGTGTTATGAATAAGTTCACTAGCTACGCATCCAAATAAAACGATTCTAGCATATTTTGTAATCACAAAATATAACTAAGATTAACTTGTATTCATCATCATCATCATCAACCACAGGGATTAGGCCTATTGACCTGTTCCGTCTTCAAAGTTTATGTCGTCTATCCATCTTGTTCTTGGTCTACCAACATTTCTGTGTCCTCTTGGTTCATAGTTCAGTATTACTTTAGGTAACCGGTCGTCATTCATTCTTCTTATATGTTGGTACCAATTATGTTTTTGTTGTTGTATTTTATCAGTCAAATTAAACATATTTAGTTGTTCTCGTATATTTTTGTTCTTTTGATGATCTAAAAGAGTGAGACCAGCAACACTTCGAAGGAATTTCATTTCGCTGGATTCAATTTTCTTTTTAGTTGTTCGGTTTATAGACCAATTTTCTGAACCATAGGTTAATAGTGGGACAGCTAACGTTGTATAAAATTTTAGTTGTGTTGAACGTCGTGTTTTATTTTTTAAGGTCCTTCGTATTGTTCCACACATCTGTTGAAATTTACTCATTTTATTTTTGACGTCTTGTTCTTTTACGTATGATATATTGCAGCCTAAATAGTTAAAGGAGGATACCTGTTCTATGATTTCATGATTTAAAACTATTTTACATCTTCTGTGATCAACTTCTTCAAATGCCATTGTTTTTGTTTTATGATTAGAAATTTTAAGATTATATTTTTCCATTATTAATTGTAGTTGATAAGCTGCCACCTGTAAGTCATCCTCCGATTCTGCCATCAAGATCTGATCGTCAGCAAAAAGCATGGACTTCAATAATGTCGTGCCTATATTTATGCCGGTTGTTATTTTATTCTGCCATTCTTCTGTGGCTTTATCTATGTATATATTGAATAATGTTGGAGATAAAGGGCAGCCTTGTTTAACACCCTGATTTACAATTATTGTATCACTCGTTTTGTTTCCTATTCTTACTGATATTCTTGTCTCGTATAAGCTTTTAACTGTTTTCACTAGGTGTGTTGGATATCCTTCTTTGGACAGTATATTCCATAATTTATTTCTTAAAACCTTGTCAAAGGCTTTTTCGTAATCCACGAACATTATGTATGTAGGGAGATTAAATTCTCTTCTTTTCTGGATTATTTGTTGCATCACAAACACACAATCGGCACAAGACCGTCCTTTCCTAAATCCACATTGTATTTCGTCTAATTTTGTTTCACTAATGGTGTTCAAACGGCGAGTAATTATTTTAGCGTAGAGTTTGTAAGTGGAGTTCAATAGACTAATGCCTCGATAATTGTTGGGATTTCCGCGGTCACCTTTTTTATATATTGGTATTACTATTGCTTTTGTCCATTCTTCTGGTATTTTATATGTTATCCAACAGATGTTTAATATATTCAGTAAGCGTTGTTTTATTCCCACTGGGGCATATTTCAAAAGTTCTATGTTCAGATCGTCGCTACCTGGAGATTTATTATTAGAGAAAGACTGTAGAATTTGTTCCATTTCTTCATATTCTATAAGATCAATATCACTTACAGGTACAGAAGTATCTTTGTCGACATGTAAATTTTCCTCATAATGTTGAGTTGTCCATAATTCTTTAAAATACCGAAGCCAATCTTCTGTCCTTACATTATTCAGTGCTACTGTGTCTCTCTCTTCTTTATTTAAATGTTTTAAAGCCTTATATGCCATAGTCTGTGCCCCATGTATATCATACTCTATATTACTTACGTAATTATCCCAACTTTGTCTGCTTAATTTTCGTGTTTCTCTTTTAACTATAGCGCATCTATATTTATATTCTGCTCTATCTGCTTCTGATTTCGTTTGGAGAAACTTTAAGTATGCTTTCCGTTTTTCTTCTATAATATGTTTCGTCTCTTCACTCCATATTTTAATACCTCTTTTACTTCTTCTTTTGTATCTTTTCCCCAAGGACTCATATGCTGCTTTCTCAATTACGCTTTTTAAGTCTTCCCATTCTTGGTTTACATCCATACTTAAGGCTCTATGGTCAATATAATTTTCCAATCTCTTACAGTACAATTTCCTTATACTGTCTTGTCTTAATAGATGTACTTTGTAGCAGCTCTGTGTTAATTTGGGTGTAGCGCTCTTTTTACTTTTTTGCCATCTTGGTGGAATTCTAATTTTAGACGTTACTAAATAGTGGTCGGACTGTACGTCTGCACCTCTATATGCGTGAGTATCCAGAACAGTATGTTTCATTTTCTTGTTTACGAGTATATAGTCTATTAGCGACCTATATCCTCTGGCTGCCCAGGTATACTTGTGAACTTCCTTGTGCTTAAAAAAGGTATTTGTCACTTTCAAGTCATTAAATATAGCAAAGTTACGTAGTGACTTGCCATTTTCGTTTAATACATTTTCACCAAATGATCCTAGTATGTCTCCTATGGGTTCTTTACCTACCCTAGCGTTGAAGTCGCCGCATATCATTATTTTATCGTTTTTATTGATTTTATTTAGATGCTTCTGTAATGTTTCATAGAATTCTTGACTTAGTTCTTTTCTTCCTTCCTCAGGGGCATATATACTAAAAATCGTTAGGTATCCTCTTGTAGTTTTTAATCTTATATACATCATTCGGTCACTGATGAAATTATAACTTTGTATTCTTGCTTTTAGACTTTGCTTAATTAAGATTCCAACTCCCGATGATGCCCTTTGCTTCACTTGTACACCTGAGTAATATAGAGCATAATCTTTCAAATCGATGCTTCCTTTGAGTTTCTTTTTAGTCTCCGTTATGGCTGCAATATCTATATCTAAGTTTTTAAGTTCATTATTAAGTTCTACTTCTTTGTGAGCTAGTCCACGTACGTTCCATGTAGAGATTTTCAATATTTGGTTACCCTTTATTCGTTTGACCGTTTTCTTAGCATTAGTCGTCATCTTGTTTTCAGTCCGGCTGTTACTTTGAAGATTCTCAGTAATAAAGATGTCCCCTGGCCTCGTTACGAGCGATGCGCAGGGTAAGACTGGTGGTAGGGCTGCTACCTTAATGTTTCCAGCCAAACATCGCTGTGTACCAACCCCTACAGCGAGGGTTGCTCCTTCCGCTCCTCAAACCGAACTAAGGTAAAATTCCCATGTCGCCTGGTGACCGTTGGAGTCTTCACACGTTACCCTGTGCAGGGGGTCTCATTATACCCTGAGACACTGAGTCCCCGACAGAACTTAGCCACCATTAAGGTGCCCACCCCCGCGACTTGGACGCGTCTGTCGAGAATTATCCATGTGTGTACAGTTATGACAACTGTCTGCCCTGTTCACCATGGACCGGGTTAGTAGCCTTGTATAAGACCAAGGCTAGGGGCATTAACTTGTATTACAATATATAAAATGTTCGGTTTAAATAGGTGTATTGTATTTAACTTTTTATACTCATTCAAAACTTCTAGCTACTTATACAAGATGTTTCAGGATGAAGAGTAAATATTTTGCGAGATGATAGCATGGACTATTCGAGTAAAAAAGTTCATATAAACATGTGTCCAATTTTCAATGGCTGAGGACATACAACTATTTGAATATGAAAGCCTTATAAAATGTACGAAGAGAGAGAAATAACTTATAGATTACATTATCCATTGATTGAAAGCCTTAGTAAAATTACGAAGGAAAGGAAAATTACATTATTGATTATTTAAATCCCACTACCAATAATTACAATGCATTTATCAACGCTCTTGGCAATAGTACGTGTAGTCCTTCTGAGGTCATCTCTCTGCCAGTTTTCCTCGACACCATGTCGAATAAAGTTGTGCATGAAGTATTTGCGTGAAGTTCGTTTATGATCATTGAAAAATTACGCCGAAAAATGATTACAAAGATTCTATAGTATATCCAATATGCGCTGATCTCAAATCAAATAGCATAGTTACGTACAGAATTTGAAGCTGCATCTGCTGCCGTGAATGAAAAATGTCTTGCATAATAAATAAGGGTTAAAATATCAATATAATGAAAATTTACCCCACATGCAAAATATTCGGTGTACGAAACATAACACGTCATAAATCCTATATTAAATCCGTTAGAAACTTATTCTTTTTACTGTTTGTAAAGAAATATTCACTCTCCACGTACGTAAGTTTAAATCTACATTTGAATGATAAGAAAATGCAGAATTTCTTTTCAGTCATAGTCAGAAATTTTTACACGAAAAATTCAGTCAGCGGAAAACTTTTTTGGTGCTGACTGGTACAAGGGGTCAAAGCGGGAGAAATGTTCTTCAAAGATGGAAGTTCTTTAAAAAAAAGTCTGTAGCTCATTTAGTTCTAGGATAATTTAGGAAAGGGTGGATATCTGTTCTCTTTCGTTCTGACGTGCCGCGTTAGCTCAAGGTTGCAGCTACCTACAACATACACATATTCGGTAATCACGGAGGTATACATTTTAATCTTGAGACGGTCACGTGCATTGACGATTATTAGTAACTTTTATGGTGTAATAATAATAATAATAATAATAATAATAATAATAATAATAATAATAATAATAATAATAATCCGTGGAGCTACAGTCCACGAAGGGCCAAAACCGACCAGCCGGCTGCTGGCCTCACGGCCACATGCCGAAGCAGAGGTGGACGATCATCCAACCAGAATGGAGGTATCGTGTGATTAGGACGATGAGCCCCCCAGCCGTTATAGCTGATTTGCGTAACCGGATTTCGCTACCTATCGTAGCTCCCCAAGTGCATCACGATGCTGAGTGGACACCGGTCCCATACACTGGCCGAAATTTCATGAGAAAATTTCTTCTCCCATGAGGACTCGAACCAGAGCGCATTCCGTAACGCCAGTCCCAGGCAGGATGCCTTAGACCACGACGCCACGGTACAGGACTTTACAGTGTAATATATCCAATTATATACAAGTGAAGAGAATAATTTTATAAGTGTGTGCGTGTGTGCGTTTGCGTGTGCGCGTTGCTTGTGCTTATGCTTAGAGTTTCTTAAAATAAAACTTGTACAAGATAAAATATGATATCAGAGTGTAAAATGGATTCTCAAATGAAGAAGAAATGTTCCATAGATAAGCTTAGGGGGAAGAAACGCAGCATTGTTATGAACGTTCTGAACTATTTTTTTAAAGACAATGAATGTGAGCAGCTCGTTTAGAGGAACTGCTAAAGCGACAGGTTATTCTGAGTGAACAATATATTCTATAAGGAAGGAACTAAAACAGGGTCCTTTGCGAACTCTCTCCAAGGAAAAAACAAAAAAAGGAAGGACAGAAGAAAATCTCGAGACAAATTAAATATGAGTATGATGCTATTGTGCAGACTAAGGTATGTCGAGTGGTTCATTCTCTTTTATTTGCAAACATACTGCACCTCCGACACTGAACATAATTCTGACAAGAGTAAGTGAAGACAATTCTTTGCCACAATTTTCCAGAACTACGTTATATCATTTCTTGTATGACATAGGCTTCCGGTACCTAAGAAGAGGTAATAAAGCTGCTTTCATCGAAACCAATGAAATTATTATTTGCAGGCACAGATACTTACGAGAATTAAAACGTTTAAGGGCACAAGATAAACCTGTAATTTACACAGATGAATCTTAGGTAAATGTCAGTCTGGATTTAACTCAATTTTTAGATATTTAATGTGTAGTTTGATGTTTGAGGGAAAAAGACCTTTAGGGAGGCCGAGACGTATATGGGAAGATAATATTAAAATGGATTTGAGGGAGGTGGGATATGATGATAGAGAATGGATTAATCTTGCTCAGGATAGGGACCAATGGCGGGCTTATGTGAGGGCGGCAATGAACCTCCGGGTTCCTTAAAAGTCAGTAAGTACTAAGTAGTTTGATGTTCCGCTTAAGCTACCCTTGCGCGCAATTATAGTTGTGACGTTCCGCTTAAGGCACTCTTGCGCGCACTCTTCTGCAGTTGACGTCGCAACAACGCATTCATAAGCGCTGTACTGCAATTTAAAGTCCGAACACTCTATAACAGCCGTGGCGAAAACGTGATCGTGCGCCGAGCCGCTATGTAACCTGCAACATTCATAGCACCTATGGATGGAGGCGGACACTCGAAAGGGAAGTAAAGCAATGTCTGACTTATTAACGGATTTTCATTTTCCTTACGTCAAGCATTTAAATATAATTTTATAGAAAATAAGGTTACAAACTAATGTTTAGTACGTGTAACGAAGAAAGAAATGAATAAGAAAACACAGGACACATTATCACAACCTAAAATTAACTGTCTTTGGAATATCTCTGCGACAGAGTTTCAAAATCAGAAATTATGTCACTTACTGCCAGTCGTAGTTGATCACGAAGGTAGTTGTCTCCCAGTCGTGATCTAAATTTGGTTTTTACTATTTTCATTGTTGAAAATAATTTTTCACAAAGTAAGTTGTAGCGAACAACAACAGAGCAAGCGAAAGAACGAATCTTCGGATATTTAATTTTTGGCAAAGATTTGAAAAGTTCAACATTTGTCAAGTCCTTACATCTAGCTTTCATTTAACATCACATTGTAAATCTGTGAGTTTAAATTGAAGATCTAACCGCATTATTCGTACATCTGCTGAAAAAGATCGATGTACAGAGATAATAATAATAATAATAATAATAATAATAATAATAATAATAATAATAAGACTTAACTTTTTAATGTTTCATGAGTGACATGTAGTATAATGCCGTTTTATGTTATACAACCCACTCCTCGTAATACTTGTGAACAAATCATACATTTAATATTCTCATCATATTGGCAGCAAAAAATGCGTCCTCCCATCCTACTTGAAACTTTCGTTTTCGTAGAAGTACATGGTTTCGATGATACGCCACTCGCAGGTCAGAGACAAATACAAATGGAACGGAGTTTGACTCCAGTGAGTGAGAGGGTGGGGATTGGGGAAGTAGGAAGCAAGAGAAATGCATAGCTATCATTGTGAGCCACAATGTGCTCGCGAGTCACATTTTCGCCATGGCTGCTCTATAATATCTACAAGAACGAGGAGGCAAAGGGTCAAAGAACGCAATCCCTGCACGTAGATGATGATGATGATGATGATGATGATGTTTTAAATGTATTTTCCTTCCGAAGAACGTCTTGCTATGGATATTTATAAATATTCATTGCCTTCGTCCAGGTTTGAACTCCCGAATCTTAGATCTAGTAGTATGCAACCACTAGATCACCAGGGATGACGAATTTCTACATAATCCTCATAAAAACAAGAAAGGAAGAACTCAAATGACTATTTCTCGAAGGCGGATGATGATAATGATTTTGCTTTTGTCACTTACAAGGTGAGTTATATCATTCTCCCGCTAAATCGCTTAATTAAACGCTTCTCTAATTAGATATAGCTCACTTCATGACGCAATTAGACGTCGAAAAAATCTGTGGACAATTCACACCCTCGCCGTAGTTTTTCCGCTGCCTGTACCTTGAGAGACTGGGGGAATGCAGAGAGTAGAGCAATGTTGTACGGAGTTGAAGTAGAAGCAACTCGTTAGCGAAACAAGAACTGTCATGTAATTGCTCTGTACAACATAGTGGAATTAACCCCTAGCTCGTGTAACAAGCTCTCGGTATGTCAGACATCCCAGTTGCTGAACCATGCACCAACTACAAGGTTCATTTTCTGCATGCTAGACGCTCTCTCCTTGTCTCGTGTCCAGATTTTTGTCCTGTTGCACATTTTTAGACGTTACGCAAACTCGGCAGTACAACCATTGAAGGATTTTCTCTAGACAATCTAATTACCCCTCCTCCGAAACTTGAAGCCAGGGGTAGGGAAATCCCGGATCGCGAGCTATTTACAGATTGCTAAATTGTTCTTCGTTCCCCGTTGGCAAGTAAAGACCGTTACTACACCACTTCCCTGATGTAAAGTCATTGTTTATCCCGCAGAGTCCACACCTGTGGAGTACGGTCAGCGCGTCTGGCCGCGAAACCAGGTTCGAATCCCGGTCGGGACAAGTTACCTGGTTGAGGTTTTTTCCGGGGTTTTCCCTCAACCCAATACGAGCAAATACTGGATAACTTTCGGTGCTGGATCCCGGACTTATTTCACCGGCATTATCACCTTCATTTCATTCAGACGCTAAATAACCTATATGTTGATACAGCGTCGTAAAATAGCCCAATAAAATAAATAAATATCCGCAGATTCGGACATAATAAGTACCTTACTATCTTATACTGATATATCAGTAGGTTATTTAACGAAGTCGTATCAACTACAAGGCAGTATCGGTCGATGACCGAAATCCTCGATGAGTTTAAGTACCCACATACAAAATGTTTATTACTGACTAATTATTATCGTCATTTTTATTACTATATTATTATTAATATCATTATTTGGTGTCGATGAAAGTAGTTATAGCGAAATGGTATTGAGGAGATGAGACCAAGGACTCGCTACGTTATTACCCGACATTTGTCTTACAGCTGGGAAAAATCTCGGAAAAACTCAACCAGATAATCAGCTAAAGTCAACCCACGTCTGAATACAACACCGGATCAGCAGGCAAACGCGCCTGCCGCCTGAGCTACGTTGGTGGCTATACTCTAATTGTAAAATATTTATTAGCTCTTGTTTTAGTCTCCAGGTGAGATTAAACTAATGAAAGAAATCACGGAAGAGAGCGACAAATATCGCAAATAAGGTCATATTTCACTCCAGTACTAATACATTCAGAATCACGGCCGGGTAGCTTCAGCATGTTCACGTGTCAATTCATGAGGTATAGATCTAAACTTCTCTATGATTTTCTAAGCATCTCAATGTGGCGAAGTATTGTATCTTTTGAAGCTTCTAACAACACACTAGTACTTTTTGTGGATCTTCTTCCAAAACTCTGCGTTGTGTTCTCAATTTTCCAGGACGTTGTAAATCTGTAATGTCTCCTTCTCCATTATTGACACTGGAACCAGCGTTGTGTTACACTCTCACTAACGACACCTTCACCCTTGACTTCACGTATTCTTCGAGCAGCGGCAGTACTTTATATTCTTGTTTCAGAAGTAGTGCTTTAGAAGGATTCTAATCTCAAACTTTATCAACTCCATTATATATTTTATATTCTTTGTATTAACAATTGACGACTGTGACGTGTTCACAACACGCAATAATAACCGTAGCTTTCTGTAAATTGTATTGCTGAACTAAAGGAAACTTACAAAACACCAAATTTAAAAAGCAATATTACGTATGAGACAACCTAATATATTTTTAATAGTGAGTGTTGACATCCTGTAATTTCATCCAAGTGTCCCCAATTAGGAGGAACTCGCAGCAATTTTGTAAACTATTTTGTGCGAGATCGTGCGTATTTGCTTGCTTTCCGCACAAAACCAATACGCGGTAAGTGTGAAATACCACATTCAGTATTCCCAACGTAACACACATAACAATTTCCCTCTTCTTACCTCTTCTTACCGCTTAAGAGACATATTCATTTTACTGCTTTAGGCTTTTAACATATTATTTTTAGAGACGTCTAACATAGTAATAATTATAAATTGGAAACTTACCACTGCAATTTCACCTAAATTGCAATGTTAATTATTGTTTTTAAATATTTGCAAAAATTAAGTAAACTCTACTACTCCACTAAAGTTATTGCATTCGTGATGCAAGTAACATTAAGGAAGCCGTGAAAAAATCAACAAGATTCCAGATGCCGATGTTATTACTGCAATATGTTATATAAATAATATTGTAAAAATATTAAAATGAAAAATAAATCATTACATAACCTTACCGTTTGTTTTAAGTTCGCATTTATAGACTGGGGGAGAAAAAAGACAGACGTATATCACGGCCTGCTGCAATATAGTAAACACAGAAAACATTTTAAAGCAACAATGTTGAAGAGAGATATTTTTGTTTTCCAAACTTTCCGTCATTGCACAGAAACCAAGATGGAGATTTCATTGCAACTAGTTAGAAATTCCTCTTTCAGGTATGTAATAAACGATCTTCGCACAAAATAATGTACGATACACGAGCGGTATGTTTGTTTTCACGTTCTCGGAAATTAAAAAAGCTCAACTACGTTTCGCTTTTCCAATCTTTTCCTCGAACATTAAAACATCAACATACCGCTCTTGTAACGCATATTACTATTATGCACAGTTTTTTTCCTTGGTCCACCATGGGAGGTCGTCTGCATCGCACCAGAGTGATGATGAAGATGATGATGATGACGATGATTATTATTATTATCATTATTATTATTGTTATTATTATTATTATTATCGTCATCACTATCATTATTATTAATGGGGGAATTATTGAATTACTTTATGGGAAATGGGAATACCCCGAGAAAACGTACCACTGAACACCGATTTTGGCCACCACCAATTCCACAAGAACTCACTGGGATTCCAACCTGTGTTACCAGCGTGGAAAGCCGACACTCTAGTCACTCTGCTAACAGTGCGACTTGTAGAAATATACTTTTACGTAAAACACGAACACTTTAAAATTTGAAAGGCATGTTGGTCCAACAAGTTAACAAGTAAATGAAGATAAATATCATAAGTCCTTCAATAACTGTCTATTTTAACCTAATATATAGCACAAAAGATTACATTAGGTTATACACATAAAACATATATAGGCCTACGACTAGTGCTTCCGCTATTAAGATAGCATCTTCAGGTATGGTTAGCATATTGTGAAGCTTTTTACATAAAGACATAGACGGAATGCAAGATAATGAAATGTAATTTTTTCTCACGTCGTGTATCTTATTAGGCCTACATTTCATTATGTTGCATTCCATCTATGGCTTTATGTAAAAAGCTTCATAATATGCTAACCAGACCTGAAGATGCTATCTTAATAGCGAAAGCGCTAGTCGTATATATATATATATACCTAATGTTTTTAACCTAATGTATAGTACAAAAGATTACATTAGGTTATACACATAAAATATATATATATATATGTTTTATGTGTATAACCTAATGTAATCTTTTGTACTATACATTAGGTTAAAAATAGACAGTTATTGAAGGACCTATGATATTTATCTTCATTTACGAACACTATTTTATTTCAGACATTTTCAAGATATACACAGAAGAGAAACTGTAAAGACGGGAGATCTTTTGCTTCAAAAAATTAAAAAAAAAAAATCACCAATCTCAAACACAATCACAACACATGATTTTTAAGAAATAATTTGGTTTCTAACCTGTAAAAAAAAACTGAGTTGGAAAAAATCAGGTTCCATGAGATTTTCAACATTTTGCTCAAGTAAGTAGAGAATGAAATGCTATGTCCTTAATTGCTAAAGCTTTTAAAAAAGCATGAGTCAAACTTTGCTGCTCTGCACAGTTCCGCTTTGAGCTTGTCGACGCTAACGAGATGAGCATGCATGAGAACGTTACGGTATAAATTCATGCTGAGCAACCAATTTGCCGAAAATGACATCTACGATAGGAATTCCGTGAACGTAGTGTCGTAAGAGAGGAGGAACAACTCGAGAGGTAGGTAGAGCCGCTGCATGCCAACCGCTACATAGATTCAATCAAATTTGCTACCAGGTTACGAGATTTAATCTCAGACATGCACCGTGTTCGAATTACAAGCTTCCTTCTCCCCAGTATGAACTTACGTCCCCATTATTATGAAGGATCTCAAGCTATGAGTGAGACAAAAATTGTTAAAGGAAGAGACATTTCATTATTCGAAGTCTATAAACTTGGTGTTTTTTCCTATTCACATTTAAAAATATTTGTATTAAAACTGCTCTAAATTGAGGTGTACAACAGACATTAACTGAATAGTGTAGGCCTAATATGTTATTAGTCAGGGACGTATGCAATGGAGGAAAAAAGAACTGGCCATCCTACCCCATCATATTCTGGTTTAGTTATCTCATGAGTGATGCCTTATTGGTGTCACTATTATCTACATGGAATTTCAATATGAAAACTTCATGAATAACAACTAAAAAACTGCTACGGCTCAATGGATAAAACATGTGCTTCCTAACCAAGTGGCCCTAGATTCGATTCTCGGATTTAGTGAGATTAATTTCCATTCCACGGGACTGGAAGTTGTTCCTTGTTCTGAGATCTCTCTGCGGTGGCCCTGCATCGTATTGGTCACATGGTCAAGGAGGACTGCCATGTGAGGGAATGTAGTGTTGGTTCAACGAACAGATAAACATCTAAAAGAGATATTTCAGCGCCGTAGAAGAAGAAGAAGAAGAAGAAGAAGAAGAAGAAGAAGAAGAAGATATCATACTCATCAGAAAAAATCAGAAACTAGGCTACGGATATAGGTAAGATGATAGCATCTTTTCCTGCTGATCCTGAGCTGTGCCCAGACATGAGTTCAATGTCCACTTTGTCTGATCATCTGGTTGGGTTTTCTCCGAGGTTTCTTCAACTTCAGATAATTATACAACGAATTCTCGTCCTCATCTCGATAAATACTATCTCGCTCTCCTCAATTCCATCGACACTAAATATCCTAGTAACTTACCCGACTGAAAAATTTGAAAGTGAAATTTTGATTCTGAAGAGTTTCAACATAAATACTAGAGATGAACAACGATCGAGAAAACGAGACTAACAGAGCCCGCAAAGCCGAAAACCCGCACAACAATGTTGTATTACGTCGCGTCCTTGACGTAAAGACTGGCTGTAAGTGTTTTGAGACTCGATATTGATCATCTCCCGAAGTTCCGAAGTTAGCAGTTGTTTATACCTGACTGAACTTTTATCTACTTTGGCAACTGCTATATATATGTACAGTATAAACAGTCAAGTAGCCTATTTGAAACATCTCTACCTTTCAGTGTATAATAATCCGTTCTCCAGTCTTTATTTAATTACTAGGCCCTTATTAAAAGGCTTTATTGTTCTTTTAAAAGAACAATAGAAAAAATTGGTAGGAAAATTAAATTTAAACAAAATTACACAAAATGAATGAAATTTGTTTAAACAAAAGCCGCCCTAAATAAGGGTTCGATAGATCGGCCTACTAATTAATTCATAAAGAATAATAAGTAAACAAAACAATTTTGTGCGAGACAGTGCGTATTTGCTTGTTTTCCGCACAGAACCAATACGCGGTAAGTGTGAAATACCACATTCAGTATTCCCAACGTAACACACATAACAATTTCCCTCTTCTTACCGCTTAAGCGCGACATTCATTTTACTGCTTTAGGCTTTTAACATATTATTTTTAGAGACGTTTAACGTAGTAATAATTATAAATTGGAAACTTACCACTGCAATTTCACCTAAATTGCTCTGTTAATAATTATTGTTTTTAAATATTTGCAAAAATTAAGTAAAGTCTACTACTCCACGAAAACTATTGTATTCCTGATACAAGTAACATTAAGGAAGCCGTGAAAAAATCAACAGGACTCCAGATGCCGATGTTATTACTGCAATATGTTATATAAATAATATTGTTAAAATATTAAAATGAAAAATAAATCATTACATAACCTTACCGTTTGTTTTAAGTTCGCATTTATAGACTGGGGGAAAAAAAGACAGACGTATATCACGGCCTGCTGGAGTATAGATATTTTTGTTTTCTAAAGTTGCCGTCATTAAACAGAAACCAAGAGGGAGATTTCATTGCACCTAATTAGAAATTCGTCTTTCAGGTATGTAACAAACAATCTTCGCACAAAATAATGTACGATACACGAGCGGTATGTTTGTTTTCATGTTCTCGTAAATTAAAAAAGCTCAACTACGTTTCGCTTTTTCAATCGTTTCCTCGAACATGAGAACGTCAACATACCGCTCTTGTAACGTATATTACTATTGTGACATTTGGAAAGAAAAAGAAAAAAACATTAAGATAAGAAAACGTAGGAAATCATTTACAATAAAAATTTAATATAGTACAATATAGTACAACATATAAAATATGGACATTGCGATAGTTGTTTTCTTTACAGTCCGACATGGTTTAATAAACTAGTGTGAGAAATGATGTTTTACCAATTTAAGGGTTAAATACTGCGATGCGACCTATGCATATATAATTTGAACCAAGATCTTGACAACAATGTAATAAAATATAATTCAATAAATGGATGTATTAAGAGATACTTAGGAAATTCAATGAGGAAGAAGGTCAAACTCAGATTGCATAATATAGTATCGAAACCGATGTTACTTTATAGTAGTGAAACCTAGATAATGAGGAAAAACGACCAAAATAAAACTGAAAGCTCAGAAATGAGATTTATGAGACGGCTATTAGGAGTATCTCTAAGAGACAGAGTGAGAAGTGCAGACATAAGAACGGAACTGGGTATAAGAAGTAGTATAGTGCAAGGGGCAATTCAGTACCAAAAGAACTGGCAAGAGCATGTCAACCGAATGTCCCCTGACAGACTACCGCAGCAAGCTTTCTTTTATAAACCGAATGGAAGACGGGATATAGTACGGCCGAGAACCAGATGGAAAGACCAGTTTCAAGAATAAATGTCTTTGGCGCGGAACGGGATAAACCCAATCCTTGGAAAGGCAGAAGAAGAAGAAGAAGAAGAAGAAGAAGAAGAAGAAGAAGAAGAAGAAGAAGGGTTAATAAAATTACTACCTCCTAATTAGGAATACGAAAGAACTTGTCAAGTTTATCAAAACAGATAAAACCCAATTAGCTGTTCGTCTTTTCGAAAACATTTCTTTATTTTGCATCAAGAACCTGGCAAAACTGAATTGAAACCTAAAACTGTCATCAACACGAGTCAAAAGTAATGTTGTAGACACTACATATGCACGTCGGTATTTTCCCAACGTCATTACATCGAATCCATTCCATACAAACGCTAAATACCCATAATCCTCATCGTTTCCGCATGTTCTCACTATTTAATCCGTCTATTATATCGCGTGCCTACGATAAACAAAAAACAAAACAATCCCGTTTCCGACGGAATAGGATAACATAAGCTTCCTTGATCACTTTCATGCCTATTGAAACGTAATTCCATCGATATATCGACATTCGATTAGCTCTTTGAATACATTCCAACAGTCAGCGTAGAGATAACAATGAAATAAAATTCTCATACACGATTGTTTTATCGAGTTGGAGATACATCACTGCAGAAGAATGCAAGTGCAAATTACCTACTAGTTTTTCAGCGTGGTTAATGAACTATGCTATACAAAATGCACATATTTGTACTTTCCGATTATACATATTAGAAATTATTTTAAAATGCTGATAAAGTAAATGGTGGCAATTTATTACAGTGCACCTCAATAATCACATTTGAGATGGGAAGGGCATGTAGCACATATAGAGGAATCCAGAAATGCATATAAAGTGTTAGTTGGAAGACCGGAGGGAAAAAGACCTTTGGAGAGGCCGAGACATAGATGGGAGGATAATATTAAAATGGATTTGAGAGAGGTGGGATATGACTGTAGAGACTGGATTAATCTTGCTCAGGATAGGGACCGATGGCGGGCTTATGTGAGGGCGGCAATGAACCTCCGGGTTCCTTAAAAGCCAGTAAGTTAGTAGGCATCTCAATAATCTGATTCTGAAAGTAAACGAGAAGGCAAGATGCGACATTTCAAAATCACGATTACATCGCGACTAGAAGTATACATTTCTTATCAAAACGAAGTATAAACCAAGCACGCTGGATAGTAGTTAACATGTCCGCCTTGTATTCGGAGTTCGATTCCAGGAGCAGGCTATCCAGGATACAGTGTTTCGTGGTTTTCCTCATTTTCCCAGGCTAATGCTGGGATAGTACCAATTACGACGGCCACGATCCGCTTCCTTCCCATCCTAAATTCCTTCATAAGATCATTTCGTATGTCAACGTTTCAGCTATTTTTATTACCAAACATGGAGTACCTATTTATTAAACAACACACTTTTCCATGATAAATATTTCGCTTTCGTTTCCAACGAAGGTTCATAGGTAAATGTACATAAATAACGCATAATATTTTAAGGTGCTTAGTTTAAAAAAATTATAGAGAACTGGCTGCAAGACTTAAATTTAATATCTATATCTATACTAATAATAAATCTGTAGCCAAAATTTTTCTGGTAATTTTCGATTTTCCAAAAATAATTGGTGTTAACATGTATGCTTAACCATCCTGAAACCGAAAATCGCTTTTTTGAAATTTTTGTTTGTATGTCTGTCTGTCTGTCTGGATGTTTGTTACCTTATCACGCGATAATGGCTGAACTTATTTATATGAAAATTGGAATATAAATTAAGCTCGTTGTAACTTATATTTTAGGCTATATGGCATTCAAAATACTTTATTTAAAAGAGGGGTTATAAGGGGGCCTGAATTAAATAAATCGAAATATCTCGCTTATTATTGATTTTCATGAAAAATATTACATAACAAACGTTTCTTTAGAAATAATTTCCGATAAGTTTTATTCTATACAAAATTTTGATAGGACTGATATTTAATGAGATAAATGAGTTTTAAAATTACAATAACAACGCCATCTAAGGCGCTGTACTGAAATAAAACAAATTACTTCGTCTATAAGGGGCTTTGACAACAACAATCGAAAGCTATTAAACAAAGCCTAAGAAAATGTTTGTGTTTGTATGAAGTAATATCGGAAGCTAATTAATTGTTTAATTATTATTTCACCATTGGAAAGTGTAGTTTCTCTAGATGGACATAGATTCTACAATGTTATTACAGTAACTTCTGAAACATATAGCAAGTAATATAAAGTATACAGTACACATTAAAACTAAATGATATGTCAATCTTCATTGAACTATGGTTGCATGTAATAACAATTAAGAAACATGTTAAAGGAATTGTCATTGTACCAAATGATTGCTCTCTGGACCAAAATGACCGCATTTTAATTATTTAAATACAATTTAAATTAAGTAACATATTAAACGATTTATCTTTCTATCAAACACGAATGTTCCCTGGATCAAACGTCCTATTTTAATTATGTAATTACTTTATATTTATTTCTAACAGGTGCAGCGGAGCGCACGGGTACGGCTAGTCTAAATAAGATCCGCTGAAGACAGTTGCTTCAAGTTCTACACTTAACATAAGGGGTTAAAGGACATTATTATTATTATTATTATTATTATTATTATTATTATTATTATTATTACATTATTATTATTATTATTATTATTATTATTATTATTATTATTATTATTATTATTATTACTTAGAGAACCGGAGGTTCATTACCGCCCTCATATAAGCCCGCCACCGGTCCTTATCCTAAGCAAGATTAATCCAGTCCCTATCATCATATCCCCAACTCCCTCAAATCCATTTTAATATCCTCCCATCTAGATCTCGGCCTCCTCAAAGGTCTTTTTCACCTCAGGTCTTCCAACTGATACTATACGAGTACCTATATATGCATTTCTGGATTCACCCATACTTGCAACGTGCCCTTCCATTTAAAACGTCTGGATTTAATGTTCATAATTCTGTTAAGTGAAAAATAAAATGCGTGCAGTTCTGCGTTGTGTAACTTTCTCCATTCTCCTGTAACTTCATCCCTCTTAGCCTCAAATATTTTCCTAATCACCTTATTCTCGAACACCCTTAAACTCTGTTCCTCTCTCAAAGTGAGAGTCGAAATTTCACAACCATACAGAACAACCTGTGATATAACTGTTTTATAAATTCCAACTTTCAGCTTCCCAACCGAATAATAACAGGCATTTCCCATAATTTTTCGGTGTTTAATTTCCTCTCGAATGTAATTTATATTTGTTACTGTTGTTCCAAGATATTTGAATTTTTCCACCTTTTCAAAGGATAAATTTCCAATTTTTATATTTCCATTTCTTACTATGTTCTGGTCACTAGACGTAATCATATACGTTGTCTTTTCGAGATTTACTTCCAAACATCGGTTTGTTCCTGCTACTACTACTACTATCATACTACTACTATCATACTACTATCATACTACTACTATCATACTGCTATCATACTACTACTACTATCATACTACTACTACTATCATACTACTACTATTACTACTACTATCATACTAATATCATACTGCTATTACTACTATCATACTAATATCATACTGCTACTACTACTATCATACTACTACTACTATCATACTACTACTCTCATACTACTACTGTCATACTACTACTATCATACTACTATTACCACTACTGCTACTACTACTACTACTACTACTACTACTACTACTACTACTACTACTACTACTAAATGAAACTCGTGCGTGTGAATGGTCGTGATATACCATTATTCATAATTCCTCATCAATGAAACACGAACGTTTCCACGAATCTCATTTGGTTGCTGTGAGCCCAATATTCTTTAATCATAACTTTATACCCATAATGTCAGTGATGTAGAGGCTAGCTTATTGAAAATGAAAATAGTCTTCATTATTGCCAATTTAATTTGTCATCTGAT